>NC_134082.1:119863922-120170094 GCF_000715075.1 Nicotiana tabacum
ACTAGTAAAGAAAGAAGATAAAGAACAAGACAAAAACAAACAAACTTATGTTTCCTCTCTTTCTCCTGCTTTCAATATCAATATAAATCCTTTCTCCTTCCTTTTTACTCTGCTGGGATGTTGCTTTCTCTTTCCTTTCCTCAATCAGTAGGCATAAAAAGATCACTGCAAAGTGCAAATACTCCAAAAAATACTTTAATGTGAAAACTGAAATCCCAGTGAGTCTCTTTTATTGGATTGCAGTGGCTTTTTCCGAGGTGGGAAAATCTTAAAATATTGGGGGGACCAAGTTTTCAACTTTTTAACCGAGTGGGATAAGGGGATTACCGGCAAATGGAGGTTTTGCCTGAATCAGATTTTGGAAGGTCAACGGAATGGCTTTTACACTTATCTGCAGTCTATTTCTATTTTCACGTTTAAATAGGAACCATCTCTGCCCTGAAATTACTCAACTCTTCTCTTTTTAATTTCATTCCATTGTTAGCTTTCTTTTTTCTACCTTTTTCCCTACCAAGTTTTCACCTTTACATCTTTTTTACTCTTACCCACGTGACTCCCTTGAGTACACTTACAACTTCTTTTTTAATCTTACATGGTAATTATGATTTGCGGGCTCGGCCTCCTATCTTTTCTTGTATAATTCTTAGTAAAACTAGCATAGTCTCAAAGATTAGTATTCCCTCCGGTCTACTGTGTAATAGTGATCAATTTTTTCTGGGTACACCCATTAAGAAAATACTAAATTTTAGACAAAAATAATTAGTGTGACTAAACTTAGCTTAATTAAATGTTGCAGCATAGTTATAGTAGTACTTACTTCTCTTCTCAAATGTGAGGAGTAAATGACTTTTTAGGGATACGTACATAAGGGTAATTTTGGAAAAATATATGGAATTTTTTCATGATTATTATATAACTGGACACTTGTTTTAGAAAAAATAAATAAATTAGTCACTTATTGGGAACTGGAGGGAGTACAATTCTTAGATTAGTAAGTTATTGAATACTAATACTCCATTCGTCTCAAAGAATGATTGTGTGCGTGAAATCGGGGAGGCCAGTTTCTCCTTGACAAAATGCTTCAGAGGGTGATCCCGGAGACCCAGGATATCGAGCCGGTCACTTCCCTCAAGATCTGTCGATGCCCAGCCAAGGATAATGCCGACCGAAGTCCCGACGAACACGGGAATCTCCCGAAGAATGTATCCGGGGCCGATTGGGTCTATTTGAGCAGCTCGACATCGGCCCACGTATACGTCATAAAGCTAGCCGGTTGTCCCATCCTATTTCCTTTATCGCGCAACGTATTTTGTACTAAGTTTGGGCTCCCCCCTCCTAAAAAGGGGAGTCGCTAACACCTTGTAAAGCAGAGCTCCAACTATTCTACTTAAGTGCAATAATATCTCTCTCTCTCTTCTTTCTAACTTGCACGTTCTCACTGGCTCGAGGCCACTTTAGCATTTATCGCTTTCTTACTTGTTCTTTATTTATCGCTTGTCCTTGGCCATATAGAGCTTTGTTTGATCATAACCTAACTGTTATCCCATTCTCGACTATCCCCGATAGCTCGAGCTCGACCCGGATATCGACCCCAAGGTCCCCCAGCGACCAATCCTATACTCGGGCAGCAGGCCTCTCGGTTTGATTACTGCCTCGTTTTAGCTTGCATTTCATCATTAAACTTCATATTCCTAGCATCATCTGCTCTAACAACTAGCATAAAAATAGATCACGCATTTTTAGAATTCCATTTATAAATTTAATTATTGTTACCATTTTCACGGTAAACAGTTTGGCGCCCACCGTGGGGCTAATAATAATAGTGATTATTTTCTTGTTGGTTTCATTGCACAAACGCAAGTTACCTTTCACACTTTTTCTTGTCCAAGATCTCTTGATTTTAGGTCAAAATGTCTGGCTCGGTAAACAGAATCGAGAACGACAACCTCAAAAACCACGGGAAAAATGGCGTGGCTATCCCGGTCGTTGGAGCGCCTCCACAGAATCCCAATAACGCGCTCGGACCGATTCTAGCAGACGCGGATTCACAAGACGCACAACAAGTCGACGAAACTTCCCACACTGACAGAAGCATACGGCACAACGACCGATAGGAAGCCCAAAAAACCCCAGCCCGGGAAGAACAGGAAGTTAGTCTTCATGTTATTTTTGAAATATTGCAGGCACAACAGTTGGCCATTGCCCAGTTGCAAAGCCATTCGAAGACTCCCAGTACAGCATCGCCGGAAACAACTCCCCCCGCCGAGCAAGTGCTCGAAAGATCAAGCAATAAGGAGTCCATAGGTGACCCTGTCATTTTAAAGATGCTCGAGGACCTCACCAAAAGGATTGAATCGGGTGAGAAAATGATTGCAGCCAACGATAAAAAGGTCGAGACCTACAACTCTAGGGTCGATCAGATCTCGGGTGCGCCCCCGATCCTCAAGGGCTTGGATTCGAAAAACTTCATACAGAGGCTATTCCCCGATGAAGCGACCCCGAAGCCTATTCCAAATAAGTTCAAAATTCCGGAATCCCTAAGTAAAACGGTAACACCGACCCTAACGAACACGTTACTGGCTACACTTGCGCAGTGAAAGGCAACGATATAAAGAATGACGAGATCGAGTCTGTATTGCTGAAAAAATTCGGAGAAACACTTTCGAAGGGGACCATGATGTGGTACCACAACTTGGCTCCTAACTCTATAGATTCATTCGCCATTATAGCAGACTCCTTTGTAAGGGCACACGTTGGAGCCATCAAGGTAGCAACGAAGAGGTCTGACGTTTTCAAAATCAAGCAGAGAGAGAACGAGATGTTGCGGGAATTCGTGTCCCGCTTTCATATGGAATGGATGGAGCTACCACCAGTCTCCGACGACTGGGCAGTGCAGGCCTTCACCCAAGGTCCGAACGAACGAAGCTCGGTGGCTTCAAAACAGCTGAAGTAGAACCTGATCGAGTATCCGGCCATGACCTGGTCGGACGTCCACAACTGGTATCAATCAAAGATCAGAGCTGAGGATGACTAGTTGGGAGCCCCTCTGGGCTTAGTATACCCAAATAGACTCCTGGCAAAGGAATCAAAGCCAAAAAAGAAAGGTACCAGCCGTACCTCGAAGATAGGCGGAAGGCCCCAAAGCGCAACCTACCTCGCAGCAATCGAAGGGTGGACCGAGGACAGGACCCTCGAGGGCTCATCAATAGAACCAGGTTTGATTGAAACATAGTGCCAACGAATGCACCCCACCTATTGGAATACAACTTCAGCGTCGATGTGTCGGACATCGTGTTCGCTATCAGTAAGATCAGAGATGCCAAGTGGCCCAAACCGATACAGTCGGATCCTTCGCAGAGGAATTACAACTTAGTATGCGAGTTCCACAACATGCACGGCCACGGGATCGAAGATTGCTATCAACTACGAGAGGAGGTGGATCAACTGCTCAACAAAGGACACCTCCGGGAATTCCTTAGCGATCGGGCCAAAAACCAGTTCCGAGAAATGGAGGCAACCAAGAAAAACGAGGCAAACAAGCCGCAACATGTCATCCACATGATCATGGGGGGCGCCGATGTCCCACAGGAACCCGTGATAAAAATAACAAAAATATCCATCACTAGAGAAAAACAGACTCGGGGATATATCCCCAAAGAAGCCCTCACATTCAGCGAAGAGGATACCGAGGCCCTGTCTCAGCCCCACACGATGCCCTGGTAATTTCCTTCCTTGTAAATTTTTTTTAGATAAAACGTGTACTCGTGGATCCAGGTAGCTCGACCAATATTGCCAGGTCAAGGGTGATAGAACAACTCGGACTGCTCGACCAAATCGTGCCTACCACTCGGGTCCTGAATGGATTCAACATGGAAAGCGAAACAACAAAAGGAGAAATCGTCCTTCCAATTACTATGGTCGGCACAACCCAAGACACCAAATTCCATGTCATCGGGGGAGATATGAGGTATAACGCCTTATTTGGGCGGCCGTGGATACACTGCATGAGAGTATTACCACCCACCCTCCACCAGATGGTAAAATTCCCAAAAAAGGACGGGATCAAAATTGTCTATGGGGAACAACACGCGGCATGGGAAATGTTCGCAATACACGATGAGGTACCAACGCTCATACCTCCGCCACTGAATAAACCAAAAAGCGGATCGGGCCTCACCCTCGGTCGAGCTTAACAAAACGAAGTAGAAATCCACGCCGCATCTCCGCCCCAGGCAATTATAACGAACCAATCCCGAGGCATCGCCAACATATCTCACTTCAAGGTAGACCATCTCCCTTTTTATTTTAAAATTTGGAACTAACCCCTATGTAGGCACCCAGAGCTGCCGGAACGCTAGCGCTGTCGGAAGACCTCAAGGCTCTAAAAATGCACTCGTTGCACTCTTTTCCTTTGACCTAGTTTTTGTCCCAAAAGAAGGGTTTTTACCGACAAGGTTTTTAACGAGGCAACATCTGCGAGCTGCCTAAAGGGGAACTCCGCAAAATGCTCAAGACTTCCCTTGCAGCCAACTTTTGAATAGCGAGTGGCATTCCTCCGGAAAGCTACCTGCTCGAAGGAGTTTTGGAAATGCCAAATAAGGTTCCCATGGGAAAATAATGTATCGGACCGAACGGTCGAATGAGCCATGACCATATAGTTAGGCCCCCGTCGGCGAATACATGTACTATTATATCGAGCAATCAAAGAATGCCTTTTGTCAAAAGAAAAAAGAAGACTCCTCCTCTGAGTAAGGTAACAAATTCTTTCACCAAAAACGTCCCGAAAACTCGAGAATGGACGCCAGCAGTTCAAATGCTCAGACGGCCTCCGGGTCGAAGCTTTGAAGCCACAAAAACTTCAGGCAAGGCAACATGAAAATCATCGAGCGATCAAATTCGATCTAATATAGATCGATTCAACACAACAATATATGTTTACATAAATGAATCGAAGGGTATCTGCCACTAAAAGCACCTCGTACTCCAACAAAAGAAAGTTCAGCATACTCGCAACAGGGTTCCCTCCACCGAATGGGCCCCAAAGTACTCGGAGACTTAGCGTTAACAATTTGGCACCTGCACGACCCAGGTCAGAACTCCGGGCTCATAAATCCCCAGCAAGGTAACTCCGAGCTCATGAATAACGGCTTTCGGGCCTAAGCAAACTCGATGACTCAGAGACTGTCGCCAAACGCCTTACACTGGGAAACCCGAGGCCGTAAGACCCCGAACGGGCAAACTCGGCATAACTAGATCTATTCTACAAAGCAGCACAAAGTGTAAGACCTCAACAGGCATGAACAATTTTGTAAGACCTTACTACATGCATAAAACTCAAAATCTCAAAGTTTAGGCTATACGTCGCATTTGTAAGAATCCCGAAAGGGCATACCCTCGGTGTAGACGCCTAAACTATCACTCTGGATCAAAAATGGCTCCGGCCAAACACATATGACTATGGTCAAAATGGTTGATCCAGCCAAATTTACGCGACTCGGGGATGCCCGATCGTCGCTAAACAAAATTGTAGGCCACTACTTCGAATATACTTTGGAAAGAACCAGTTAAAACATGCTTCCCTGAACAGGCAAACGAGCTTCGACCATGTCAGCACCAAATCACAAGGCTTCGACCTACTCATCCTACGAGCTAAAAACCTCCCGAGGTGCTCAAACATCGCCGCTAACAACTTGAAATCGAGGTTCTTCTCGAACCGACGATGGGTCAGGTAAATTTTTTTCAAAAAGACCTTAACAAGAGGAATACAAAGCCTACAAAATGCCTACGGGCAAAATCGTAACAGCCATTGTCGCCGGCCAAATAAGCGTCTGGGCCGCACACTAAAAGGTCGCAACGACCAAACAACGTAAGAGCCATTGTCGCCAGCTTGAAAATTGTTAACTTGAGGATTAAAATGAGCTCGAGTCGTAACCCGATTCGGATGCCGAATCCAAAATAGTTAACCATATAAGCCTCCGGGCCGCATATTAAAAGGTCTTAACGACTAAACAGCATAAGAGCCACTGTCGCCAGCTTGAAAATCGAAAAAACTTGAGGATCAATTGAAGCTCGAATCGCAACACGACTTGGAGACTGGACCCAAAATAATTGAAACAACAAACGGCCAAAGGCGAGAAATGGAAACCATCGTCATCCGCCCATGCAGGCACGAAAAAACTTGAGGGTCAATTGAAGCTTGAGTCGCAACGCGACTCTAAGACTGGACCCAAAATAGTTAAAACAACAAACGCCCGAGGGAAAGAAATAAAAACGATTATCATCCACTCATGCAGGCACATGAGGCTGGAGTCTGGTAAGCTCGAGTCAAGGTCGGGCTCAAAGATCGAGCCTAAATAGCTGGGCAAAGCATAGAGGCCCCGATGCCTACTTACAACAAAAGTCGCACTTAAAAGCCTTTAGGCCTGCCTAATTAGCTCCGGACCCATGAGGTTCCTGCCAAATACCAAAACTAGCCTGCCTGATCAAAGGCAATGCGGAAAGATGTACGAAGGAGATAAAGCTTCAAGTTTTCTCTTATTGTATATATACGCGAAAGACGCGCTCTCCATTTACAAACATGCTCTACAAACAGCAAATACAAGGCGGCAAAATCTACTCTCCACCCCAAAAGGTTACGGCCTACCGGCCCCAGTCTCGTCTCCGTGGCATCGGCAAGAAGCAATCAAGCATCACGCTCGACCGCCTTCGCTCGAGCAAACCCTTCCAAGAGGTCGGAACCCCTGGTGCGGGTCTCTTCAAACGCCTCTCCCGAGATCTACGACGAACGTATCCCTCGTCCCTTTTCTCACAGTCAAGGGCCCGCTCCAACTCAGCTCGGACGTTAGTGACGTCCTTTAAATGGGTCGCCACTCTCTTATCGTCCTTGGCCCGACTCAGTACTACATCAGTCCGGGAACCGATTATTTTCAACCCGGACTTTCGAGGAATTAGACTACAACTCCGCTATCATGTCTGCTCAAATCGAAACTTGAGCCTGCATTTAAACCTTCAGTTCACCGCAAGCATTCCTGGCTCGGTCGGCTTCACCCCTAAGGTACTCCTAAGCTTTCGCCTTTTTTTTCTGCAACTAAAAAATAAGCAAAAGCCTAACCTCAAAGGTTGGAAAGGCGAAATGCTTCCCACAAAAATTCACCTGCCACATCAAAGGGCTTTTGTAATGCGAGCTCCGATACGTCCCGAACCGCTAGTGCACCGACTCAACTCCTCCTTCTCCTCGCCAAGGAGCCTAAGGGACTTACCCTCATCCAGGGCCCCCCGAAGTCTAGCCCCTAGGCGGAGCAGCTCAAACCTGAGCCTATCGAAGTCTTACGGAGGGAAAACCTGATAAGAAGGGGAAGATCCGAGTTACGGAAGAATCATGCCAAAACTCATCGCGAAATGAAGCTGGCGGACCTCCACGAAGGCCGAGCACACTCTTGTTAGCCCAACCCTTTTTTTTGGCCCGAAAGAACCAACCCCGGCTAGGGCATAATCACTCGAAGAAACGACCGCTCCTAGGACCCCAGGAACAGCAGGCTCGGATGATGCGCTCTCCTCAGAAGCACAGACCCGTCTTGCCCCGTTAAAAGCTCCATCGCATTATGAGCGCATATCTCATTTATCACCACTATCCCCTAGCTCGGAAGCCTACAACTCCTCCCTCTCCAGAGGGGGCACAACCTCGCCCCTGAAGGACTGTCCAATACCAACAACGCCCATACAAACGCGACGGAGGAAGGAAGGCACGACTACTAAATTTTCTATCGTCGTAAGCAGAGCTGGCAAAGCACGGGGCGTTCCACCTAAAGAGTATTGCTCCATTTTTAAAACAAATAGTGCGGGTTCCAAAGGTATGGTATCAGCGGTTAACACCCGAGCAGAGCGACTTGTCCGTGCCCGATCTCTGTCGTCCCCCAAATAACAACCGTTAAAGGAATGATCCACCGGCACTATGGAGTCAGCAGACTCCGATGACCCCCGGGAAGGCAGAAGTAGCATCACATTATATATGGGGAGAGCGGCAATGATTCAAAGCCAACCAAAGACACCAACCATCAGCACCACCTCCAGTCTCGAGGTAATGCTAAACCTCGAAGACCTCTGTCATAGTAAGACAATGCTCCAGAAGGCCAACAACGCCTTCACCAACACAAGATTGGCATACAACTTCAAAGGCCTCCGTCAAGGGAAACTAGCTTGCGAAGAAACAAATGTCTTTTTTAACAAACACCCATACGAAACGAGCTCCGGGTGTTGTCTAGGATGGCCCGAGCACGAACAGGCCTCCATTCAGAGACTGCCTTCAGGAAGTCACCAGCGTCCCTGGTCCGCGGGTCCTCGAGCAAGTTTCTTCTCCAAGGGTTATTATGAGGCCCGAAAACATTATCCACGCCTCCACGCAAATATCGAGTCCCGGCGGCCCGAGGTTATTGGCCTTATTCGAGTTCAGTTCGAGAAACCATGAAGGACCCGCGCACGAAGCCATTTTTGTCAACCAAGGGCTGGGAAGAATACTCACATCCGAGGTCAGTATCACAGACGACAAAACAAGATCCTGCATTCAGGGCTGCCAAAAACATAAAGAAATACAACAAGTATCGAAGCAAGGAATCAGGGAATATCTTTGTATTTATAAAAATGTCTGCTTACAACGACCCTCGGGACGTCCTTACATATGATTACAAAAGCCCGCAGGGAGATCCTTGCGTAAAAATAAAGAAGTTCAAAGGATATGCAGAATCTAGCCTATTCCCTAAATACGACATCTTCGTCATCATCCTCTCAGGTGTATGACCTCAAAGACAATATCTTCCAAATCCAATCCCCTCGAGGACCCCATCCTAATCTTCTCGGAATGGAATCTTCAAAAGAAAGGATATAGAAGAGGAAGGCAGGGGAGAAGAGCAAAATGACGAAGGAGAGGCCGGAAGAAGACAAGAAGTGGCTGGGTGAAAAATTTGGCTAGTACAAACTCCGCCAGTACTACCATTTTGAAGCCACTTCTTGAGATGTTGCCTCGGCCCGGGAGGAAACAACTAGCAGAGACTGTCGCCATACCCCTAGGAATCCAACAGGGGTGTAACGCGCCGAGCCGAGGGAGGAGGGTGAGCAGCGGTGTATAATCCGAGCCCTCTCTTGAGCAGTGGTGCATGATCCAAAGTATCTCCCTGGGTCGGAGGAAATCGACCCTCTGCCTCATCGCCCCGAGCTAACGGTGACTGCAACAACAACAACAATAGCATCATAGCGGCACAACTTCGTCCAACCAAAAAGGGATCGAGAGTTGGGCCAAGGCACACATGATGTAAGATCTTGAGGCCCGTATAACGAGATGGAAAAAACTAAAGATAGCAGGAAAGGAGGAAAAGATGGGTATCAAAGAAGCTTGAATGAGAAGCCAACCATAAGAAGCCCCTTTTATAGGGGGGCAAAGTAACCGAAGGCGCCATTACCGCCCTCGAAAGGCGTAATAGTAGGCGCAATCAATGCATTCATGGAAGCTGAGTCGATTAGTGTGACGTCGTTATGGGAGACCGAGAAGTGGGGTGTCAGAATCATTTCTTATCACTTCCTTCTAAGAAACACGAAGACTATCTGTGTGCGGAGAAACCAAGCTTTAGAAGGTGATCCCAAAGGCCCGGGATCTCGAGCCGGTCACTTCCCTTAAGATCTGTCGATGCCCAGCCAAGGATAATGCCGACTGAAGTCCCGACAAACGTGGGAATCTCTCTAAGAATGCATCCAGGGTCGATTGGGTCTATTTGAGCAGCTCGACATCGGCACATGTATACGTCATAAAGCTAGTCGGTTGTCCCATCCTATTTCCTTTATCACACAATGTATCTTATACTAAGTTTGGGCTCCCCCCTCCTATAAAAGGGGAGTCGCTAACACCCTGTAAAGTAGAGATCCAACTATTCTACTCAAGTACAATAATCTCTCTCTCTCTCTCTTCTTTCTAACTTGCTCGTTCTCACCGGCTCGAGGCCACTTTAGCATTTATTGCTTTCTTACTTGTTCTTTATTTATCGCTTGGGCTTGGCCATATAGAGCTTTGTTTGATCATAACCTAACTGTTATCCCATTCCCAACTATCCCCGATAGCTTGAGCTCGACCCGGATATCGACCCCGAGGTCCCCCAATGACCAATCCTATACCCGAGCAGCAGGCCTCTCGGTTTGATTACTACTTCGTTTTAGCTTGCATTTCATCATTAAACTTCATATTCCTAGCATCATCTGCTCTAACAACTAGCATAAAAATAGATCACGTATTTTTAGAATCTCATTTACAAATTTAATTGTTGTTACCATTTTCACGGTAAACAGTTTGGCGCCCACTGTGGAAATAAAAATAATAGTGATTATTTTCTTGCCGGTTTCATTGCACAAAACATAGGTTATGTTACACCTTTTCGTGTCCAAGATCTCTTGATTTCAAGTCAAGATATCTGGCTCGGTAAACATAATTGAGAACCACAACCTCGAAAACCACGGGGAACTTGGATGGAGTGATTATATATACTCTTTTATTAAATTTGTGTAGAGGAATTGATTTAGCTCCCGTTTGGTCATAAAATTTAGAATTTTTTTTTCTAATTTTCTTTTTAAGTATTTGTTTGTTTATAAACTTGAACCATTTTTTGAAAGATTTTAAAAATAAAATGTTCAAATTCCAAAAACAATTTTAGAGTAGTTTTTAAAGTTTTCTACTCATAAAACTTTAAATTCTTTATTTTCAAAAACTATTTTTCATTTACAACAACAAAAAATTCAGTGAAATCCCATAAGTAGGATTTAGGGAGGGTAGTGTGGATGCAGACCTTATCCCTACCTTATGAAAGTAGAGATGGTGTTTCCGAAAGACCCTCGTCAAAAATAAATAAATAAATAAATAAATAATCTCATATTTCAAAACTTATATTTTTAAGTTTCAATTAAATCTATATCCAAACACTAACTTAATCTCGCTCTGCTATTTGTATTAGCTTTTAAACTACACAGACCCATTTCGATTGCATTAAACAAATGTATCTCCTAATTTTTTATGTTCGCGCTGGCCCTGATGGAAATGTTTGTACTGGTAATCTTTTTATCTAGAGTACTGCTTGTGTAGTGCCTTGTTAGAGATCGATCTTGTTTGACCCAAAAAGGGGTTCAATCTTTTAGTTAAACTAATTAATCGAGAGATAAAATGTAAATCTTAGCCAAATATAATTAATTCTAGATCCAAACATATTGAGTACAGAAGTCTAAGAAGAACAAGCTTGTGTAATATTTCTTAAGATGATTATCATACATCAAATGTAAATCATAAGCTTACATCTATGACAGGTTTGCACCATATTCGTAAGAGCACAGAAAGAGAAGAGAGAAAGTTGTTGATGAATAAGAGATCTCTCCTTGTTGATTCCATAATGATGACTATAAATGTTGTAGCCAGATCAGGGCTAAGGCCCTTTGTTTGTCCTCCCCCCTCTATATATATTAACAATTTTCCCTTTTATCCAATGGTCTTTAACCGACGTACTTTCTCATGACTGTACCCTTCATTACTTGCCCAAACATTACGCTTTTTCTGTGACTGATGGCTTGGCCCTGGCAATGGCCGAGGTGCTCTTTGCTATCACGCCCCGTGGGCACGACTACCGCTCGGTCGACTTCTTATCGTTCTTTTTAAGAACAACCACTTTATGGTCAGATTTTGACCCATACAGTTAGTCCCTCCGTCCGTCGGGGTCGCCTCTTGGCGAGCTCGATGGACAGATTCTGTTGATTCTAAAGTTAGGAGAAATCTGAACATTATGCGTTGGACGAGGTCCTTAAGGCGAGGTGGCGACGTGATGCTTCAGTAGTATCATCGGACCGTAACGTCAGTTCGGAGCTGAATCGTTGCATCGATTCGGGGTATCATGAATACCCATTATGTATCATTATGGCGCATGTTTCCTAGGCACCATATCGTTTTTCCGTGCCCTTTCAGTTCTTTGATTGTCGGCTCTTGGGTTTTCTGCTCAGGACATCTACGTTCCTATAAATAGGGGGAATCTCTTATTTGACTGTTGCATTTTTCAATTTACCTGAGAAAGAAACTTTGCGAATTTCGTCTTCCTCTTCTCCTTCATACTTTTGCTTTCGACAAAATTCGAGGGGACCCTTATTTCTTTTCCCTCACCGTTCGAGAGAGACAAATGGCTGGTACTTCTTCTCAGACTGATAGATTTGTTGAAGCTCCGATACCGGAAAATGACGTGCCCCTTCTTGAAGAGGGAATGGAGGTGGTGGAAGACGAGGGGTTTCCGACATTGGATGAGATAGTTCCCTGCCCGAGGAAAATGAGGACAGATTTTAACAGCCCTGCCAGAGATAAACCGGATCATGTTCCTTCCAATATGGATGAAGCGGCGATTACGGCGCTCAAGGCCAAGTGGGGAATCCCTTCTCATATTGAAATGGTACCGGCGGCATGGGAGGACATTGTTCATCTGCACCGCCCAAGGTACTACGCATTTTACGCGTACCCCTTTGTTATCGGATACACGCTTCCTCTCCCCTCTCTGTTGGTAGACTTTTGCCGCTTCTACGACTCTCTCCATATGTGTACAAACTCTTCCTCATGCTTATCAAGTACGCGGAGCTTGCTAGACGAGGAATTTCCTTGAGGCACATGCTTCACATCTTTGCCCCTCACTTTCTTCGGGGTTCAGTGATTTATATGCTTTATCGAGGAACCAAGGTTTAGTGGTGAAGATGGACGATACGGATAATCGCCACTTCTGAGAAAGCTATTTCTATGTGCGGACAGAGCACCTTGTGGCGGACTCGGCAGGGTTCCCAGAGTCGTGGAACTTCGCTCGTGAATTTTCCTTTATTTATTTTGTAATTCCTCTTAAGGCGGTCGTCGATCGTTCTTTATCAGGTGATATTGCTAAGGACTTATTTTTGCTTTTGCAGCCAAGGGACCACCTCCCTCGTTAGTTGATGATATCCGCGAGTGGGTGGGCGCAATTCTCCCCCATACAATGGGGATTCATGAATGGGCGTCCTTCCATGAGAAGTATGGGCGCAAGCCTCTCACCGGTGAGTCGGCCCGCTGTAATTTTTCTTTATTCTTTACCTCATGGTTTAACCTTGTCTTCATATGATCGTCTGTATTTGTTGACAGGGAGAGTGCGAAGGGTGAGGGCTCCTCCGCTCGCATTCCATCAACCGACGCCCCTTGCCCAGCCTGCTCTGAGGGCCGCTACCCGGCCAGCACCGAGAGCTAATACCCTATCTGCGCCTGCGGTCGGAGCCGCATTCGTGGAGACTACTCCTCAACTAGAGACTCTGGTTCCTACTGTTCGCTCAATTGGCGAATCTTCTCGTGCTGGTAGTGGAGAGGCCCCGTCGAAAAGACGATGGGTGGAGTTGGAAGTGGCTCCTCAAACCGAAATATCATCGAGGGGTGACCCTTCCTTGGCGATGCCTGCAACTAACGGTGGTGCCAACCCGGCCGCAGAGGCTACACCTGTTGTGAGAGGTCAACAGGTTGATGTGGTAGAGAGACGGAGTCTCGAGGCTACTGTCGCTGTCTTGGGCGGCCCTTCGACATCTCAGCCGAACCGCACTTCTTCTTCGGTCGAAGAGAAGGGAAAAGGCATCATGGTTCATGATTAGGAGTCTGAATCCAACCTCGATCCTAATGACGTTAGGATATTCGAGGAGGGTTTTACCCGAACTGCGGTAAGAGCGAGAGGTCCTTCCCAATACTCGAAATTCCGTCGGACCTCAACCTTCTGCGAGACACAGTGGATTTTATGCCACAGTTTGACCTTCTATGCTCGACCGCAGAAGGCGGAGCTTTTCAGGATGTCAACGATGCCGAATTGTCATGTGGTGTGGCAGCAATGGGCCTGAAGGTAAGTTCCTCTTCTTTGTTTTTTTTGTGACGGCCTTCATCGACTCTTTTCTTCTCTTTGTTTTTAGTTTTACCTGCTGGAGATCGAGAGTGCTCCCAGGGCCGAGACGTGAGCCAAGATCTTTCTGAAGATGCTTGAAAAGTATCGGCGGTATCGCAATAAATGCCGTGAGATGCATGAGCGGCTCAGGACGAGTACTGGCACCTAGTTCCTCAGTGAGGAATTGGAGAAAAAGGATTAGGAGCTGATGTAAGTCTATCCGCAGATGCAGTGAGTTCGAGGAGCTGCTCCATGCCAAAGACGAAGAGCTTGAGTTGGGAAAAGGGGGTCACTGCGGAATGTGATCATCTTTAGGCAAAGGTGTTGTCGTTACAAGCTGAACTTGAGCAGAATGCCACCAGAGTCGAAGCTTTGAGTGAAGAATGGATGGGGAAGTTGGCCGAGCTGGAGAGGAAAGTGGTCGAGATGGGAAATTCTGAGAACGCTCGGGCGTCGGCTTTGGCGAGAGCGGCGGCGCTAGAGGACACTTTCCGCGTCCTCCAATCTGAGCAGGAATCTGAAAGGGCAACGGCCACACTGAGGGAGGCCCGGCTCGAGGAGCGCATTGGCGAGATTGACCGGGAGGTTTCGAGCCTAGGGGACTAGGTCGTGGCACTCGAGGCTGAGAGAGCACAGTTGTTGGCTCAAGTTGAATCTGCCTCTGCCGCTGTTCCTTGTCACTTGCATGAGTTGTGGGTCCATGTCGAGGCCCAACGAAACATATACAAAGGCTTGTGGGAGGCGGGCAATGTTTCTAAAGTTGCCGTTGAAGAAGCTTGGGCGAAGGCGCACGAGGCTTGTATCAATTGCGGCTACGACCCTGCGACATTGGAGGCTGGTGACGATGCTGATGGTGGGTTGCTTTAAAAGAATGATGGGGAGAATGATAGTGATGAGGACGAGTGAAAAGTTGCTGCAACTTTTATAATAATTTTTTCTGTTGTTCGTTTTCGTCTTCTTCTTTTTTGTTCATTTTCGTCTCTTTTTTTTAGGGCATGTTTCGGCCTTTTGTAAGGTGCGGCCGTTGCGCATGTAGATATAAATAAAACAGTTCCTTCGCCTTTGTGTATCTTTTGATTTTCTTTTTCTTCCTCTTGCTTGTTACATATCTTTTTGTTTTGACGTAGACCTTCGAATTTTTTTTGTTTTTGATGAGTCCCTGATTTTTTGATTTGGGAATTCGATCTTGCTCGGGTCGAGTAGGATCCTCCCGTGCGAGTCCTAATGATGTTGCTTCGGATCTGCACGTCCGAGCGAGGTTGACTTTTGATTTGTCGCTTTAGGCGGAATCATCCTTGATTCAAATGAGGTTGAATTTGGATTCGCCATTTTGGACGAAGTAGTTTTGACTTGAACATTCGAGGTCAACTTTTTCATATGTATTTGAGCAGGGTTGAACTTGGAATTGCCGTCTGGAGCGATGTCGATTTCTGACTTGTTTGAACGTGTTCGAATTTGGAGTCGCCATTTTGGGTGAAAATTTCTGACTTATATTTGAACAAGTTCGAACTTTACCTTTTATTCGACGGTGGCCGGCTTATAACCTGTTATAACTCGAGCGAAGTTGAACTTTTCTTTTGGCGTTGGCCGTTGGCCATAAGGGTGTTATTTTGAGAAATATCAAAATAGTAACCCGTTGTAATTCGAGCAAGGTTGAATTCTTCCTTTGGCGATGGCTGTTGCTCGTAGGGGTGTTATTTCGAGCAAAATCAAAATAGTAACCCGTTGTTATTCGAGCGAGGTCAAATTCCCCCTTTGGCAATAGCCGTTGGCCGTTTCGAGCAAGATCAAAATTGTAACCCGTTGTAATTCGAGCGAGGTCGAATTCTTCCTTTATCGATGGCCGTTGGCCGTAAGGGTTTTATTTCGAGCAAGATCGAAATAGTAACCCATTGTAATTCGAGCGAGGTCGAATTCTCCCTTTGGCGATGGCCGTTGGCCGTAGGGGTGTTATTTCGAGCAAGATCGAAATAGTAACCCGTTGTAATTCGAGCAAGGTTGAATTCTTCCTTTGACGATGGCCGTTGGCCGTAGGGGTGTTATTTCGAGCAAAATCGAAATAGTAACCCGTTGTAATTCGAGAGAGGCCAAATTCTCCCTTTGGCGATGGCCGTTGGCCGCAGGGGTATTATTTCGAGCGATATCGAAATAGTAACTCGTTGTAATTCGAGCGAGGTCGAATTCTTCCTTTGGCGATGGCCGTATGGGTGTTATTTTGAGCAAGATCGAAATAGTAACCTGTTGTAATTCGAGCGAGGTCGAATATTCGAGCGAGGTCGAATTCTTCTCTTCTTTTTTGGGGAATATTACACGTCGTCGTACTATTCACGCGTGCGTCGGGGTGAGCCCAGAGTGCTTGGCTTTGTCTTTACTTGGGAATACTAAGCGTTTTCTAGGTGAGTCCTAGTTTGCCTTATTTTGCTTTCATCGGAGAATGTTGTACGTTTCCTGGGTGAGTTATAGTTTGCTTAACTTTGCTTTCATTGGAGGATGTTGTACGTTTCCTGGGGTGTTTTGGCGGCGTTGGTCTGTCGTTCGCATACTTATGCGAGTGCTTGCGTTCCTATTTCGAACCAATCAAAAGATTGAAGATAAACCCAAATGAAATTGTTTGTTACCTCGGCCTAGCGAGTTGGTGAGAGGAGGAACAACATTATAGGGTTACTTGCTCCGCCTAATGGTCGAACAATGGTTTCTGATTTTGCAGCCACGTTTTTGCTTCGCCATTTAACTACGTCTAGACTTCTCGTGAGTTAGGCTTACCTCACCCGTAAGGACACCGAGGCCGAGTCCCAGTCCGATATGTGTAAACAATAAAGGAGATATGTCATGCTTTATTTATAATTATTCAGCGTGCGTGTTACGAAAATAATGCGGGATATGCCTTATCTCCCAAAGGGTCATGCGGTGGCTTATCGTCCCCTCTCAAGGGGCGGAAGTACAGGTTGGTACACAGGGTGAATACATCGCATGGGACCACGGTCATGTTAGGCACATAATAACTGTGGTCCTATTTCTGTAGGGATCTGACCTAGATTGACTTATCTACCATTTTTTTTAGTTTGTGTTGTCACCAAGATGGTGAGATTGTAGCATCCTAGAAGTAATACTTGGTTGGTTCTAGATCTAAAGGAAACTAAAGAATTTGGCTAAGAAATCCCCACAGACGGTGCCAAATTGTTTGACCAAAAAAGTGTTAGACCTTTTAGTTAAACTAATTAATAGAGAGATAGAAGGTAAATCTTAGCCGAACATAATTAACTCTAGATCCAAACATATTGAATAGAAAAGTCTAAGAAGAACAAACTTGTGTAATATTTCTTAAGATAATTATCATACATCAAATGTAAATGATAAGCTTACATCTATGACATGCTTGCACCATACTCGTAAGAGCACAGAAGGAGAAGAGAGAAACCTGTTGATGACTAAGAGATCTCTCATTGTTGATTCCATAATGATGACTATAAATGTTGTAGCCAGCTCTGGGCTGAGGCCCCTTGTTGGTCCTCCCCCCTCTCTATATATTTTAACAATTTTTCCGTTTATCCAATGGTCTTTAACCTGCGTACTTTCTCATGATTTTACCCCGTCATTACTTGCCCAAATATTATGCTTGTTCTGTGATGTAAGCTTTCTGATGGCTTGGCCCCGGCAATGGCCGAGGTGCTTTTTGCTATCACGCCCCGTGGGCACGACTATGGCTCGATCGACCCCTTATAGTTCCTTTTAAGAACAACCATCTTATGGTCAGATTTTGACCCATACAGATCTGATATTTTAACTCAATGAAGATGAAGTATCACTTCATTCCCTACTATTTCTAGAAAATACTAGGCGGGTGAAGCATAAAGATGTTCTAAATTAGTTCTGACATTGCCATGCAACTGTATTATACGATGGAATATTATTAAATGGAGATGTTCTTAACATTGCTATCCTGCTCTGTTCTATTAAGACATTTGTGAGTTCTACAACATTTTAGTATTTAGCAATGCACGATTGCATGAATGCTTTAAATAGGAGGCGATTCATTATAAAAGTCTGGTACATATACTTGTATTCTACTTATTAGCTCTTCTTCAAAGCCATTGGAAACAGTTTTGTCACGACCCGGATTTCCCACCCTCGGGAGTCGTGATGGCGCCTACTAGTGCGAGCTAGGCAAGTCAATCTTTAACTGCTTACTTCATTAACAATTTGTTCTTTTATCAATTATCAGTGACAACATGAAAGCAACGGAATTTAAATGATTATGCGGAAGACTTAAATTAAAGAATATGAAACCATAATGCGAGAATCAACATATGCCTTTACCCAAGAACTGGTGTCACATTACTCACGGACTTCTAAGAGTACTAAATACAACCATTTTAAAGAAAAAAAAATATAAGTTGTTTGTCTCGAAATACAGGAGATAACAGACTGGAATAAAAGATAGAGGAAACGCCAGGCCTGCGGACGCCTGCAAGGCTACCTCGGTGTCTCATTGGACTGAAGGCGAACCCCCGCGCTACTCCTGCTATCCAAGACCTGGATCTGTGCAAAAGAGCATAGAATGTAGTATCAGCACAACCGACCCCATGTGCTGGCAAGTGTCCAGCCTAACCTCGGCGAAGTAGTGACGAGGCTAGGACCAGACTCCAAATAGACCTATACAGTTCATATATATATATATATATACAACAGAAAAGAGATACAGAAATAACCAATCAATGTGGGAAGGGGAAACATGCTATGGGGAGATAACAATTTCAAATAGAAATCCTCAATAACAGAAAGAAGCAGCAAAGCCAGAATATCAACAAGAATCAAAAGTCAACAATTTGCACGACATCACCCTTCGTGCTTTAACACTCTTCCTCACCCAAACAACAATCACAAACAAAGGGGCAAGGGAGTAGACAAATAATGGTAGGAATCCCGGCAAGGGAATACAATTAAGCAGCTAATCCCGGCAAGGGAACAATATCAATATTCTCAGCATCCTGGCAAGAGAGATAATCAACAAAGCAACAAACATCCCGGCAAGGGAGAAATTTAATAATTCTTTCTCTTTCTTTCACTTTCACCTTTTATCTCACTTACCACCTGAGCCAATGCTCCATAGGGGTTCAATCATCTCGTATACTTTCACAATTCATATTATAACTCGAGCCAACACTCCTCGAAGTGCAAGGACCAAAATTTCTTTCACATGCTTGTTACAATATATAGAAAATCGTCATAAGGCATGGAAGATACAACAAAATCAGAATATCCGCAATATAAAGACTCACGGTCATGCTAGACACCAACTTATAAATACTCGTCACCATGCCTATACGTCGTACTCGACAATTAGCACGTAGCAAATAAGACTCAACTCCTAATCCCTCAAGCTAAGGTTAGACCAAACACTTACCTCGAAGCTTTGAACTCCACTTAAGCCTCAATTATAGCTTTACCCCTTGATTCCACCACCAATCCGCTCGAATCTAGTCACAAGTTACTTAATTACATCAATAAGTGCTAAATGAATCAACCCCAATGCATGAAAATGAATTTTTCCAAAGTTTTACTCAAAAAGTCAAAATTACCCCCGGCCCCACATGGTCGAAACCCGAGTTCGGACCAAAACCCGTTTACCCATTCCCCCACGAATCCAAATGTATAATTTGTTTTGAAATCGGACCCCAAATTGAGGTCCAAATCTCCAATTTTTAGAAAAACCTAGGTTATATCCAAAACACCCATTTTCTCCCATGAAAATCTCTGATTTTAAGTTGAAATCATGTTAAAAGATGTTAAGGCATGAAGAAAATAAGTTAGAAATAACTTACCAATCATTTTGGAGAAGAAAAGTTGTTTAGAAAATCGCCTCTTATGTTTTGGGGTTTTGAAAAGTATAAAAATAACTGAAATTCACGTGAATTTATACCCCTATGAAGCCCCCAACGCGGACCGCGCTAAGCCGACCGCAGCTGCGCCTGCGCGGACCGCGCAAAGTTAACCACGGCCGCACAGCACCCACCGCGGACCGCGCAAAGGCGACCGCGGTCGCGCTGGCCCCTCAGTGCCCGCACGTGATTCCTCGCGGGCCACGCTAAAGGGTTTAGAGGCTTGCAATATTTTCCTGAACCTGCAACATCTGATCTTTTAAGCCTACAGCATCTCGGAACCTACTCGGAACTCACCCGAGCCCTCGAAGCTTTAACCCAAGTATGCACACTACCTTAAAAACACTCTACGAACATATTCGTGTGGTCAAATCATCAATATAACATCATGAACATCGAATTAAGCTTCAAGATCAATGAAATTTCTCAGATTTCCCTTTAAAACATCAATTCTTCAATTTGGGTCCGGATCGCATCAAACGACGTCCATTTTTAACCAAACTTTACGGGAGTGATTCAAAACATATATAAGACTTGTACCGGGCATCGGAACCAAAATACGGGCCCGATACCATAGTCTTCTAACCAAATTTCATTTCCTTAATTATTTTAAGAAAACAATTTCACTCAAAAATTCATTTCTCGGGCTTGGGACCTCGGAATCCGATTCCGGGAATACGCCCCAGTCCCATATTTTCCTACGGACCCTCCGAGACCGTCAAATCACGGGTCCAGGTCCGTTTACCCAAAATGTTGACCGAAGTCAAAAAAATTTATTCATTTTAACATCCAAACTTTGCATTTTTCACAGAATTTCATATATAAGCTTTCTAGCTACGCGCCCGGACTGCGCACGCAAATTGAGGCAACCCTAAATGAGGTTTTCAAGGCCTCGAAGACACGGGATTCAATTAGCAACAGGTGATGACCCCTTTAGGTCGTCACATTCTCCACCTCTAAAACAACCGTTCGTTCTCGAACGGACAAAAGAAGGAAGTACCTGAGTCGGAAAATAGATGAGGATAATGGCTCTGCATGTCGGACTCGGACTACCAGGTCGAAGCCTCAGGGGGCTGACCTTTCCACTGAACACGAACAGAAGGGAAATTCTTGGATCTCAACTGACGAATCTGCCGGTCTAGAATAGATATCGGCTCCTCCTCATAAGACAAGTCCTTGTCCAACTGGACAGTACTGAAATCTAACTCGTGGGATGGATCGCCGTGATATTTCCGGAGCATAGACACATGAAAAACTGGATGCACGGCTGATAAGCTAGGCAGCAATGCAAGTCTATAAGCCACCTCTCCCACTCTATCAAGAATCTCAAAAGGACCGATAAACCTAAGGCTAAGTTTGCCCTTCTTCCCAAATCTTATCATGCCTTTCATAGGCGACACTCGGAGCAATACCCGCTCACCAACCATAAAAGCCATGTCTCGAACCTTGCGATCTGCATAGCTTTTTTGCCTGGACTGAGCTGTACGAAGCCTATCCTGAATGATCTTGACCTTGCCCAAGGTCTCCTGAACCAGATCCGTAGCCAACAACCGAGCCTCTCCCGGCTCAAACTATCCAATCGGAGATTGACACCGCCTACCATATAAAGCCTCGTAAGGAGCCATCTGGATACTCGACTGGTAGCTGTTGTTGTAGGCAAACTCTGCTAAAGGCAAAAACTGATCCCACGAATCTCCGAAGTCAATAACACAAGCCCGGAGCATATCCTCCAATATTTGAATAGTCCGCTCGGACTGTCCATCCGTCTAAGGATGAAATGTTGTACTCAACTCAACCTGGGTGCCTAACTCTCGCTGAACTGCTCTCCAGAAATGCGAGGTGAACTCGTACCTCGGTCCGAAATGATAGATACCGGCACACCATGAAGGCGAACAATCTCCCAGATATAGATCTCAGCTAACCTCTCAGACGAATAGGAGACTGCCACAGGAATGAAATGTGCTAACTTGGTCAGCCTATCAATAATGACCCAAACTGCATCGAACTTCCTCCGAGTCAGCGGAAGCCCAACAACGAAATCTATAGTGATCCGCTTCCATTTCCACTCGGGAAGCTCAATCCTCTGAAATAAACCACCAGGTCTCTGATGCTCATACTTAACCTGCTGACAATTCAAACACCATGCCACATATGCCATAATATCTTTCTTCATTCTACGCCACCAATTATGTTGTTGCAAATCCTGATACATTTTTGCGACGCCCAGATGGATAGGGTATCGGGAACTATGGGCCTCCTCTAAAATCAACTCTCAAAGCCCATCCACATTAGGCACACAAACTCGACCCTGCAATCTCAGAACTCCATCATCACCTAAGGTAACCTGCTTGGCACCCCCACACTGCACCGGGTCTCTAAGGACACACAAATGGGGATCATCAAACTGCCGATCATGGATACGCTACAATAACGAAGAACGAGCGACCATGCAAGCTAATACTCGACTAGGCTCAGAAATATCCAACCTCACAAATCGATTGGTCAAAGCCTGAACATCCAAAGCAAGCGGCCTCTCACCAACTGGAATATAAGGAAAACTGCCCATAATGGTTGACTTTCTACTCAAAGCATCAGCCACCACGTTGGCCTTTCCCGGGTGATATAAGATAGTGGTATATCGTGCGGCACGGCATCACCCTTCGTGCTTTACACTCTTTCCTCACAATAGCAAACAATGCACGTCATCACCCTTCGTGCTTTAACACTCTTCCTCACCCAAACAACAATCATAAACAAAGGGGCAAGGGAGTAGACAAATAATGGTAGGAATTCCGGCAAGGGAATACAATTAAACAGCTAATCCCGGCAAGGGAACAATATCAATATTCTCAGCATCCCGGTAAGGGAGATAATCAACAAAGCAACAAACATCCCGACAAGGGAGCAATTTAATAATTCTTTCTCTTTCTTTCACTTTCACTTCTTATCTCATTTACCACCTAAGCCAACGCTCCATAGGGGTTCAATCATCTCGTATACTTTCACAATTTGTATTATAACTCGAGCCAACACTCCTCGAAGTGCAAGGACCAAAATTTCTTTCACATGCTTGTTACAATATATAGAAAATCGTGATTAAGGCATGGAAGATACAACAAAATCAGAATATCCGCAATATAAAGACTCACGGTCATGCTAGACACCAACGTATAGATACTTGTCACCATGCCTATATGTCGTACTCGACAATTAACACGTAGCAAATAAGACTCAACTTCTAATCCCTCAAGCTAAGGTTAGACCAAACACTTACCTCGAAGCTTTGAACACCACTCAAGCCTCAATTATAGCTTTACCCCTTGATTCTACCACTAATCCGCTCGAATCTAGTCACAAGTTACTTAATTACGTCAATAAGTGCTAAATGAATCAACCCCAATGCATGAAAATGAGTTTTCCCAAAGTTTTACTCAAAAGGTCAAAATTACTCCCGGGCCCACGTGGTCGAAACCCGAGGTTCGGATCAAAACTCGTTTACCCATTCCCCCACGAATCCAAATGTATAATTTGTTTTGAAATCGGACCCCAAATTGAGGTCCAAATTCCCAATTTTTAGAAAACCTAGGGTCTACCCAAAACACTCATTTTCCCCCATAAAAATATCTGATTTTAAGTTGAAATCATGTTAAAAGATGATAAGGAGTGAAGAAAATGAGTTAGAAATCACTTACCAATCGTTTTGGAGAAGAAAAATTGTTTAGAAAATCACCTCTTATGTTTTGAGGTTTTGAAAAGTATAAAAACAACTGAAATTCACATGAATTTATACCCCTCTGAAGCCCCCACCACGGACCGCTCTAAGCCGATCGCGGCTGCGATGGCCCCTCCTGAAGACCTGCGGATATTTGCTCTGCGCGGACCGCGCAAAGGCGACTGCGGCCGCACGCGATTCCTCGCGGGCCGTGCTAAAGGGTTCAGAGGCCTGCAATATTTTCCTGAACCTACAACATCTGATCTTTTAAGCCTACAGCATCCCGGAACCTACTCGAAACTCACCCGAGCCCTCGAAGCTCTAACCCAAGTATACACACTACCTCAAAAATACTCTACGAACATATTCGTGTGGTCAACTCATCAATATAACATCATGAACATAGAATTAAGCCTCAAGATCAATGAAATTTCTCAGATTTCCCTTTAAAACATCAATTCACCAATTTGGGTCCGGATCGCGTTAAACGACATCCATTTTTAACCAAACTTTACAGGAGTGATTCAAAACATATATAAGACTTGTACCGGGCACCGGAACCAAAATACGGGCCCGATACCATAGTCTTCTAACCAAATTTCATTTCCAATTTCCTTAATTATTTCAAGAAATCAATTTCACTCAAAAATTCATTTCTCGGGCTTGGGACCTCGGAATTTGATTCCGGGATACGCCCCAGTCCCTTATTTTCCTACGGGCCCTCTGAGACCATCAAATCACGGGTCCGGGTCCGTTTACCCAAAATATTGACCAAAGTCAAAAAAATTTATTCATTTTAATATTCAAACTCACCATTTTTCACAGAATTTCATATATAAGCTTTCCGGCTACATGCTAGGACTGCGCACGCAAATCGAGGCAACCCTAAATGAGGTTTTCAAGACCTCAGAGACACGGGATTCAATTAGCAACAGGTGATGACCTCTTTGGGTCGTCACAGGTTTGGTTGAAGGTATAGACGACAATAGACTATTTTTATAATAAGTGAAAATACTTGCATAAAAAATTACACTAGGTCATGCTTTATTACAATGCTGTTTTACAATACAATAAACCTTACTGGATAAATAAATTTATTTATCAGCTCTAACTTCTTTTACCAGAAAGTTAGCACACTTGTACAATTTATGGAATAACTATTACTACTCAAATTCCAAACAAGAGCAAGATCGGTCGGCTATAATTTGAGGCAGGTCATATATTCCTCCAAATCCATCCAGAAACATATAGGATTAGGAGAGACAAAGTAAGACTTCCTTTTCAATTTTTCCAAAGTTCTCTTATCTTCATTGTTGCTTCAACTCTGAGCAAACAACTTTACACTTATGAATGGAAAGACATGGAAGATATAACAGAATTACCAACTAAAAGAAAAAAAATAAAACATACTTTTCTTTCTTGCATCTATTTAGCACAAGAGTGGGATACCAGCCTAAGAATAAAGCAACTTATCGAGCCCAAAGAAAAGCCAATAAGCTACTTTTAAATGACATATGAATGAATTGCACCTCTCTTCGAGGGTATTCAGACCAATCAACACAAGTGATTCATGCATGAGACATTAATCAAATACATAGAAAAGGAATATTATCTTATCACTATCGTAAATCATTACTAAGTAAGGGCCAGTAATTCTTTCATGATGATAGTTAACTGAAGACCCCATTTAATCACCTTGAACACCACCTTACTCAATAAACTACCAAGATGTACTCTTTGTAAGGAAGATCACCTAGGATTCAAGCATACAACTTCCAGATAGTCACAAACTACAAGTACCTCCAATAACACTAATACTCGAGCTTCGTACTGTGTGTAAATTTTGCAAAAGAGGTTTCAACCACACTTCTTATATCAACTAAAGAAAAAACTGATGCTAGGTATACTAACTTTAGTAAAGTAAGGAATCACTTGCAAACTCACATGATTTAATTGAGTAGGAGTTAGTATGTAAATCATCGTACATTCAGACATGAAAAGTTGAGATTTTTATTTAGGTATTGCTGGATATTCATAATGTGAATTAGTCTCGTGTATTTTAGAATAGTATCCTCAACATAAATTTTGAAGAAATTAATGCAAGGAGAAAATGAAGAAGCCGTAGATCTAGACTCTACATATTATTTCTAGAATAATATCCTCAACTTAAATTTTGAAAACAAAGAACAGACATGTCAAACTCCGTCTTAGCCAAGAAGAGACATGCCAAAACTCCCACTTAAATCACTCTGCAACAACCATAGTCTTCTTAACTTGACTTCTAGAAAAAGTAGTATTAGATTTAGAGTACAGGAAAGTTTATGGATCTAAAAGCAACAGTTGTGCAACTTATTTCCTATTATCAAATGAAACCACACAGCTATTTTTGTCTATACTTCTTAAATCATGCTTCTCCCAAATACAAAACTAATATGGAGCTCTGTTTTAGTTAGAAAATTTCGAACAAGTATCATTGGAGTTTGAAATAAACAAATATACGTATACAGTTTGCGGTCTAAATAGTAGTTCCTTACCTGGTTAACTTATATAACTATCACTTATAAAACAAAATCACATTAGAACATGTATCTCTTTCATCCTAAGTAGTAGGTAGTTAGCAAAGAAACCTATAATATCCTACAGCAAAGCAAAAGTTAAGAAATTTTTTAAAAGTATAGTCAAAAGAAAAGATGACCAACTCTATATCAAAATATAGAAAGGGCCACACAAATCATTCAAAAACAGAATCTGATTGTTATTAGATCATGAAAGCAAGTATTTGCATGCACGAAATAATTGAAACTTGATCCACATACATATGTCAACTTGAGGCAACATTATTTCCCTAAAATTGGAAAATGAAACACAATTTGGAAGGATTTAACTCATAACAACTTCATTTCCTTTTCAAACTCTCTCAAGTTAGATAGAAAACCAAGTTATTACTTTAGTTTTCAGTTTTGCCTCATCTGAAGGAGCTTTCTCCCAAGATACCAATGGTATTCAAAAAAAATTCGCTAACAATCTATGTATTGTTCCTGATTTATAAATATGACTCTATAAGGGAAGATAGAGTAATCTTAAACTACTTAGACTACTCAACACATTAACACAAATTTAAAAAACTTAAGAGATGGAAAACAACAAAGGTCTATTCTTAAGAAGAAGTCCTTTCTTGCGAAGAGTATACAGTTCTTGAATAGGAGATATAAAGATGCCATATTTCAGCTGTTTTGCATGGGTCAGTGTCAGTGAGCGTTTAAAAGAATTAACTTTCATTCTTATTCCACATCTTACTAAAAATAATTAAGTTGTCGTTCTTAGTCCACCTCTTACTATTGTGTCATCTGTAAAGAATAACTTACTACTCAATTCCTAGAGTTGCACGAATATTAGGTCTAAATGCAAGGTCGAATGATTTAAAAGTCTAAAGAATATTTTACTTAACCACAACTATTCTTAAATCTATCGCTTATTAAATGGCCAAAAGTCTGGTAAAATTAGATTTATTAGAAGAAAAAAAGAAAGAGGAAACATTAACTGAGATAACTCGTGCAGAGCTCAAGTCAAATACATAACATGTAAATATACTTTACTTTAAACGGGAGAACTTTAAATTCAAGTAACTCGGATCAGTTGCACCTTTTGTATATAATAACCATTATGACATTATGCAATTAAAATACACATCATATGCCAACAAACCCTCCTCAGAATCTCCTATTCCCTCACTCAATGTTCTTTTTTTGGATGTATATAATGCTTTTTTTGTTCCACTTTTACTTGACACCATATTTCTTACTAAAGTAGCACACATCTTGAATAATTAGGGGATATTCAAATCTTTACATGAAAATATTCATGGCTTGAGAAACAAAACCATCAAACAGGGCCAACCTAATATAGGTTATCATCTGAGCAATTGATCCTCACATAACTTCACTAAAAATAGTTTAACAACTTGGTAGGAATTCATAACAAAGGATTAAAATATGTTAAGGAGGCCTTTATAGTTCAAATATTATTCGTTGGTGTACATGACAAAATTTGCTTTTAAAATATAACTACATCAGATTGTACTTATAACTGACATACCTTCTCAAGACATTCTCTGCTACATGCAGCAAGCAGCACGGACATTTTTGTGCTTCTAAGTTTCTGTCATCATAAAAGTGAAGCATAAACAATTTTAAGACAACATCATAAGAAAATCAGAGGAACGATTCATGTACTGAAAAAATCAACGAAAGAATAAGATAAAAAAGTGAAATGAAAACTAATTAATAATACAAAATAAGTAAATTCTATCACAACTAATAAATTAAGCAAGGACCTTTTCTCGAAAAATCCACGTAGACTTATGGGTAGGCAAATAATGCCACGTATGATATAATAAAGCTGATACCAAATGACTAAATTACCCTCAAACTTTTTTAAAAAGATACTAAGCAGACATGTCGAAAATCTTTCTCTTCTAATATATAGAAATGTATGTACTTAATATTAATAAATATATTTAATAAGTTTTCAGCTATCTCCGTTTCATATTAGATGAGGTACTTTGACTCGGCACTGAGTTTAAGAAAAAAGAAGAAGACTTTTGAAATTTATGGTCTTAAAAGTTTAAGGGGTAAAAAATTTGTGGGGCCATGACATTTGTGTGGCTATAAAAGCTTCTCAATAAAGGTAAATGAGTAAAATGAAAGAGTTTAAAGTTGAATTATTTTCAAATTTAAAAATATGTCATTAACTTTGGAACAGACTAAAAAGAAAAGTATCTCATCTAATATAAAACGGGGGAGTAGTATATAATTTAGACAGAAAGCAACGGATGCACATTGAACCACGACCATCCGTAAATTATCTATAGACCATGTAAATTGATAGTCTACTTTAGAGGTAAACGGAGTAATGGCCATAATGGGCAATAATAACTTACAGTACTTCAGTAAAGATGAATTAATGAAATATCATATGCCCCTACTATAATTATTCATCCATAGTTGCTTGCGGCTCAATAGTAACTAGCACTAATAAATATACCGACGCATAATTTATTTATTGTATTTAAAATTATCTGGTACTTGTTTTACTTGTAATTTGTTAATTGAGTAATAAGAGATCATTTTTTTCTTTTACCTTCTACTCCATTTGCTTGCAAAATTAAATACTCATAGGGCTGTTTGGAATCTTTTTCTAGCTTTGGGAAATGAGATTAGTCGAACCATTTGTTAAGTTTCACTAATTGGTCTAGGTTTATTGTGGACCTTGTGGTGACGTCAGAGTTCAGACCTTTCCCATTATATAATGCCTTTTTCATTTTTGCACTTCTAATTTTATTACGGCTATGATTTTATTAAACAAGTTTTAGAAAAATTGAAGTTTATTAATGCATCTAATGATTTTAAATGTAGTGGAAGAACAGTTACTCGTTGTATATTTGAGATTTTGAGCAGCGCATAATAAAGTGCTTCACTTACTCCATGAACTTATTTATTTAATTATTATTCCCTTTATTTCAATTTATGTATCCACATTACTATTTGGAGAGTTTACGAAGTTTATCTTTGACCACGAATTTTTAAATATTTTGAAACATAAATTATTACGATTCATAGTACTTTATAAGTAATTTCTAAATATATAAATTTTATTTTAAAAAGCTCAAAAAATTATATTTAATTTGATAATCAAAATTAAGAACTTTGACCCGTACTCCTAATTAAGCCAAATAGAGTTAAACGAAGGGGGTTAGAAAAAGAGAGTGAAACTAATGCATAGAAGCCATGGTATTAATAATACCTAGTAATAATAAAATAATGCATGCATTAGCTTTGTGTATTAATAATACCTTGTTTGGTACACCTTTTGAACCTATGCATTAGGTATGCAAGCATTAGTTATGCACCCTATTTGGTATTATCCTATGCATAACTAATGCATAGTAAATTATGGTATTAACAATACAATGGGTTTTAATGCATGCATTAGCTTAGTAAAGAAAAAATTGTCCTTCAAAATTTATGCTTGATTAAAATATGTTATTATATTAATGCAAGTTTGAAATAATCCAAGAAAGTTGAAAATAAAATTATATCCCTAGTAAATAAATAAATACTTAGCATATTTTCTTTTATATAAATAAATATTCAGTTCTATACCATAATACAGGTAGACAGATCCAATAAATTTTTAATATCTTTTTCATATAAAAACATTGCTCAACATATATTTCTTTTAAAAAGATAAAGTGATGGACTAGTTATGAGAGTAATGTTGTAAATAAACATTTCCGTTAGAAATTCTGCAATGCTTTAATACATCAAACCAAACAGTGGATAAGAAATATGTTAACATAACTAATGCCAGCATAAGTAATATCTGCATTACTAATACACTCTATTCAGCATTATTTTTATGCACATTACCAAACGACCCCTAAGTTTGTCCAAGCATTTTATCTGCATGTTGCATGGGTTTTTGCTTCTTTAATAACATGTTGGATACTACTCCCTCCGTTTCATATTAGATGAGGTAGTTTGACTCGGCACGGAATTTAAGAAAAAAGAAGAAGACTTTTAAAATTTGTGGTCTTAAAAGCATAAGGGGTAAAAAGTTTGTGGGGTCATGACATTTGTGTGGCTATAAAAGTTTCTCATTAAGGGTGAATGAGTAAAATGAAAGAGTTTAAAGTTGAATTATTTCTAAATTTAAAAGGCAAAATAAATTCTTTACCCATTGACCTTGTACTCAAATCCCTCTTACACACTTGTTAAATACGGAAATAGTATTACACACCAAAACTTTTAAAAGTGTGTCAATTACACACCTCTTTTGCCATGTATCACACACGTGTATTACACATAAAAGAGACGCGTGAAAACTAAAAAATTCTCCTGAAATTAAGTTTTTTTTTGAATTTTTCCCTTTTTTAACTATTTCCTTTAAATTAAAGAAAACAAATATAACCCATGTCTTCTTCCCCAACCCCAAAACCCAGCATTTTCTCCCCCCCCCCCTCTGATCCGTCTTCGTCCCCAATCCCTATCCTAGTTTTTTCAACCCCCTCATGTTTCGTCTCTCCAACTCTATGACTAAGAAGAAAAGAAAAAGAAGAAGAACATAGGAACTATTGGGTATTGTAAAAATAACCATTATTGATTTTTAAAAAAGCTTGAAAATTTAATCGGGTCTTGTTGATTTTGGTGTTCCATGACCTAAAATTTTAGTTTGAATTTGGGATTATTGTTGATTAAAACTTCACTTAGGTAATTAATTTTGATAAAATTCAAAAAATATCATTAACAAGTTTGAAGCTTTGGGTTGAGCTTGAATTTGGAATTTGTATAAGGATTTGTGATGGATGTTATTCAAAATCGGCAAAGAATTGAATCTATAGTTATGGAAGAAGGTTCTTGTGGTGGAAGGGTTGGTGGTAGTATGGTGGTGATGGAGAAGATGATGGGGTTAGGAAGATGAAGAGGGGGAGGGGGGGGGGGTTCTTTTCTATATTATTTTTTCTTTGAGAAGATGAGAAGAGGGGGTTTGGGGGGTGGGGAGTTCTTTAGTTTTTTTCAGTTTTTATTTTTTTCCTCGATTTGACACGTGTCAGATGCTGATTGGCGCGTGTAAGAGCAATCTTTGAGCAGATGTGGTCAAACACTGAAGTGGTGTGTAATTGACACACCTTTAAAAGTTTTGGTGTGTAATATTATTTCTGTATTTAAGAGGTGTGTAAGAGGGATTTGGGGACAAGGTCGATGGGTAAAGTATGTATTTTGATGTGTCATTTATTTTGAAATAGATTAAAAAAAGTACCTCATCTAATATGAAACGAAGGATATAATTCTATCGTATGGATAAACTAAAGCAAGAGAAATAGTTAAAGGTGTACGAATAATAGTAGAGTAGAGGGGGTGGTAAATGGAGTCCGAAACTTAAATAGTGCCCTTTTGGGCAAAAAATATCTTTCTACTATTAAAAAAAAGTTACTTTAACGGAAGGTTAGCCGTTAAAGTTATACGCATAACTATACTGCGATTTATTAAAAAAAAAAATTATTTTTAAGGAAAACGCAGTACAATACTGTGTTTTCCTTAAACACAGTACAATACTGCGTTTCCCTATTAAAATTGGGCCCACCTTATAACTCTGCCATAAATGCCTATATTTAATTAAAGGAAAACGCAGTACAATACTGCGTTTAAGGGAAACGCAGTATTGTACTGCGTTTTCCTTTAATAAAATATAGGGCCCCTTCTTCTTCCCCAAGACAACGACTCTATTAAAAAACTCACCCTTCCTCACTGCTGGTCCCCCCCTCCCCCCGTCAAATTAAAAAAAAAAAAATTGGGCCCCACCCATCACCAAAAAGCAAAGAGTGTAGGTCCCGCACACAACACACGCTTTGGATTTCTTCTTTCGGGTTCAAAAATTCGATTTGAATCTATTTCAAAAAACTTAAATCGATGTATTTCGATTTTGTTTATGTCGAAACTCGTATAGTACATGCATATTTGTATTGTTGAATGTGTTTCCATGTTAATTTGTGTTTAAATTTGTATCTTATTTATACCCGGATTGATTTATTAGCTTTGGGACAAAAAATAGTTAAAACTTGATAAATAATTTTTATTGTTAATGTTAAGTTTTTATTTGCTTAAATAATAAATAAATATTATTTATTTAGATTGTTGTTCATATGTATATTATGTTTGTTGTTTTTATTTGTAATAGTGACCTTTTGGCGTAGTAAAATATAGAGTCTTTTAGCGTAGTAAAATATAGAGCCTTTTAGCGTAGTAAAATATATAGCCTTTTAGCGTAGTAAAATGTAGAGCTTTTTTAGCGTAGAGTCTCTGTAGTTTAAGTATGTAGTAACTGGAACTCATAGATAATTACTCAGTCGAATTCAATAATTAATTATTTAATTTATTAAACCAACAAAATTCTAAAAATATTGAAATTAACACGCATAATAATTAAGGATAACTTGGTGCTACCGGACCTCAAATATCGAGCCTGGAACCCATAGATAATTATTTAGTCCAATTCAATAATTAATTATTAAATTTATTAAATTAACAAAATTCTAAAAATATTGAAATTGACACACATAATAATTAAGGATAACTTGGTGCTACCAGGCCTCAAATATCGAGCCTGGAACCCATAGATAATTACTTAGTCCACTTTTAAAAATAATTATTTAATTTATTAAACTAACAAAATTCTAAAAATGTTGAAATTGACACACATAATAATTAAGGATAATTTGGTGCTACCGGGCCTCAAATATCGAGCCTAGAACCCATAGATAATTACTCAGTCTAATTAAATAATTAATTATTTTATTTATTTAACTAACAAACACAATTAATTTTCTTTAAATTATAGTAGACGACATGGACTTTCCGCCTGCGCATCCTGGACCAGCCGAGGATCAGCTATTAGTGTTGCAGGGCGACCATAGGTCCTCCTTTGTATGGGAGGGACATCTATCAGATCAACCTCTCCACGCTAGGAGACTTGACGATTTGTGGGACTTCATGGCGCAGCATCATTTCCATGCCCGCGTAGTCGCGCACTTACATGCTACGGGCTTCTATACGATTTTTTGGATTGGGCGGATGCAGCTTGATTGGTCTCTTATCACGGCCTTGGTAGAGCGGTGGCGAACGGAGACGCACACTTTTCACTTGCCCACTGGAGAGGCCACCATCACGCTGGAGGATGTTCAGGTTTTGTACGGGTTACGTGTAGATGGACGGGCCGTTGCACTGCCCCAGTACATTAGATCCATGACGCGTGGATATTTGGATATGATGGGGCAGTATACTAGTTACAGACCTCAGGGTGACGCTGTATAGAGAGGGGGCAGTCGTGTTGCTTTGTTAGCCATCAGAGATCATATGGCGTTTTTGCACCCAGACATTACCGGCGAGATGGAGGATCTCCATATTGAGCGGTACACGAGGTTGGCGCTGCTCCTACTTTTTGGAGGTGTCTTGTTCCCAAACACTTTGGAAAGTCTAGTGAATATGCGCTTTCTCCATCATCTGCAGCAGCTAGATGATTTACCCCTGTACAGCTGGGGTGCTGCTGTTCTCGCATACCTGTATAGGAGCATGTGCCGGGCGAGCATGCTTTGCCAGGTGGACATATGTGGTTTTCTGCCCCTTTTACAGGTGACAACATTTTCGAATACTATGTTCATTACTCCGAATTCTATATGGTCGAAATGACTCTTAAATTTTACGTCAACCTTTTATCTTAGGTTTGGACCTGGCAGCGGATCATGCCGCTGCAGCCACCTCTACCATCACTAGAGCCCGGTGAGGCTCATCCATTTCTCCCTCTAGCTTCTAGGTGGGTTCTTCGGCGTGAGAACTACCGAGGGACCGATGCTCATCATAATCTCCCCCTTGTCAGGGATGTATTAGATATGTTGATGGCCGGACAGGTAAATATGTACCTACACTTACTTGTTATAAATTGAGTTGTGTTGTGCATACTCACTTTTATGTTATTATTTGGTAGTTCATCTGCACGCCATACAGCGACGAGTTACTAGCTCAGTTGCCCGATTATTGCTCAGTAGACCGACTGCTTTGGAGCACCTCCGTCCTGATGATCTTCTTCGATATGGTTGAGTATCATGCCACAGAGCGTGTGCTTCGCCAGTTTCACCGTCCCCATCCTATACCGGGGGAGCCTGCATGGGTGCCTACACACTATCAGCGGGATGACCGTACCAGGATGGACGAAAGATTTATGGGATGGCTAGAGCAGCAAGTCCATATTTGGGAGCAGCGAGGTGACCGTATTCCGCCACCACTTTCATTTACCCAGGAAGCTGCTATTCAACTGTATACGTCATGGTACTGCCGTCACACCCAACTGATGATCGGGAACCCCATTCATGTATTTGGTGAGCGCTACAGACCATACGCCGGGAGGAACGAGGCACTGGTATGTTTTTGTGGCTTATTAATATCTTATATTTATGATATAGCGTTATTTAATTAATATCTTAAGTGTTTCACAGTCTATTGGGCATCACCTGGTCTACCAGTTAGGACAGGAGATGCAGCAGCATGCCGACAGTGCTGCACTCGTTGAGTATGGACGGCGGGTGGCAGATCTGGCTCGTCGGACCTTGTTTCAAGCGATAGATGGCGCGAGGTTGGTCACGAGGCTCAGTATGCGGCTCTAGAGGACTGCCATCGGAGTAGGGTTGTCCCACGAGGTAGGGGTAGGGCATGAGGGAGGGGTACCCCACGAGGTAGGGGTGCCCCACGGGGTCGCGGGGGACGGCGAGGAAGTGGTCCCCAGCAAGGGGGCGTTGAGGCACCTGTCGACCCACCTATTGAGGGACATGATGAGAATTTTGGAGATGAGGATCTTGGAGATGATCAGTCGGGTTATATACCTCAGGTAGATAAGCCTTCCAGCAGCATGCCGTCGTACAACCTTCAGTTATCTCTGCCAGCATCGCAGGTCACCCCGTCAGGAGAATTGTTGATTACGGGTACATTCGACGGGGATGTAGACCAGTACTTTGCAGTCCCATCTACCGCAGCTGAGGATCGGCCGACCCGGGACGTAGATGGCGGGCGCAGGTTGAGTTATGCCTCATCCCCGGCGGCTGATGCGGATCTACCACAGGCGCAGGTATGTTTGTATTACTGTAAAATTTCAAATTGTTTTCTTTTCCTTAATGAGATGCCATTAATTAATTTTTAACTTTCTTATGAAGGCTTCGTCCCAGCCCATCTTTGAGGCCACTACATGCTTTGATGAGGACACCACAGATGCATATATTCAGGAGGTCGACGAGAACACGGTGAGAAAATATTTTTGGACTTAACACATACAATACTAATATACTTTTTCACATGCTAAGCTTAGTACTTGTTTTGTAGGTTGCTGACGGCCTCTTCTACCGATCCTGCCAGCTGTAGTGTCGATGCTGCTGCACATCCTTGTTGATACCCAATTTTTCCCTAAGTATTTTTTTTACACTCAAAATACTTTCAAAATAACATATATGTGCATACATAAGCATGCTCAAGTGTTTTGGTATTTTTCCCAAATTTTTAAAGACTTTCAAAATCAATTTATTGTCTATTTTAGCAGTGCAAAATTCAATAATTATTCCCAAAATTATCATTTTGGTGAATAATTTATTTATTTATCATATTTACACCAAAATATAATTAAGGTGATTTTTTGCATATTTTTTACAAATTTATTTGGTATTTAAAAACTAAATTGCATGTAATTGCAATTATAGCCTATTTTACAATTAACAGCATTTCATAATTATTAAATTATTTCCAGTATTTTTAAATTAATACTTATATCTTATTAATTAGTTCAGTGCTTTTAATTTGTTTTAAAAATCATTTTAACTATTTTATATAAAATAAAAAGGTAAAACTAACTATTTAATGTTTAGCCTCATTTCATTGCAATTATAGCCCATTCGGAGTTCAATTTTACCTCTCAATTTACCCACTCCTAACCCCAATTGGACCGACCCATATTTTCAATTAATCAACCCGGCCCAGCTCTGATTTAATCTGAGCCGTTGATCTAATGAGATCAACGGCCCAGATTTGATTTCCTTAATTAAAATCCAATTACCCCCCCCCCCCAAGCCCCTCATTTCCGAGACGGTCTCTCTCTCTCTATATTGACTCTCCCTCTCCCTTCTCTCTATAACCTTCTGGTTCTCTTCTTCTCCGATGAACCCACCGCCTCTCCGGCTACCTCCAGTCTCACCTCTTTCGATCATCAGTCATCGTGAAGCTTTACCTCGTTGATTCCCTCTATCTTTGAGACCCCAAGATCCTCCACCATGCGAGATGGTCACTGAAAGCTTTGCCTGGTTCGTCTCCAGCCGTCCTCCGATGGGTTTTGTCCGATAGTGCTATGAACACCATTATTGCTGATTTTCATAGCTAGGTTTCTCTCACTTCTCACTGGTTTCTTATGAAACCCTAATCTGTACCCAACCTTATAAATCTCTATAGTTTTTACGATTTTTAACTCACACCTTAGTATTTTACACTATTCTCTACTCGATCTTCACGATTGTTCAATTTTTAAAACGTTTTGTTCCCTTTTGAAACTAGGGTTTCTGAACCCCTTTTTTAAAATCACTTTATTTTCTAATTTTGAGTACTGACTCGTGATTCTCAGTACTATTTTTCAAACGTTTAGCTTAAGTTTGATGAAACCGTAACTTTGTATGATTGTGTTTGCATTATTTGCATGTTTGTGTGTTCTTCTCCGAGTTCCATGCTCTTTGCTTTAATCTCGTTGTTAGTGTTTCATTCCCCTACCATTCTGTTTTCTTCGTTTACAGCTTCTCTGATTGCTTACACGAGGATTTTATACTGATTATCCGAGCCCTCTTTGAGACTGTGATACTTGCTTTGAAATTGTGATTCTGCATATTTTCCCTATAGTTTGAATTGCTTCATTAAATTGCGGGATACTCGCCTCGATTAATACCGATTTCCTAGGCCTTCAATCTCGTTCATTATTTTGAAAATTATTTTCTTGAATTACAGTGGTATTTTGCCCTATATATGTGCACAAATTTGTTGATTGATTTGCCTGACCTATTTCCCTAATTAGAGTGTCATGTACCTAGTCTTTATTGATACTATATGTTACTCTGTTTCCTTATGTGATTATACCCTACTTTGTGATTTCTTTCCTTTTAAATGATTGATTTTTACCGTTTGATTTGGATTCCTTAATTAAAGGGAAGTTCATATACTAATTTGATTGTGATTGATGCCAGTTCCTTAGTTAAGGGACTGCTGCCTTATTGATTACTCGTATTCAGTACTATAAATACTCCCCATTCTCTTTTGCAAACACACAACAGTCTTCTGACTTATACACACCACTGAATACTTTCAAAATCTGCATTCTCTCTTGCTCTCTGGCTCTTTTGCTCTATTGTTGTTCTCTGCTCCTGCTTATTATCAGCCGGCTGAAAGCCAAGGCCAATATAGTGTTACTACTTTGTCTTTGTATCCTGCTTTTTCTCTTTTACTCGTATGTCTTCTATTTGATTTACAGTTTCCAAAACAACATGTTTTTATGTGTATTACACTTCCTCTTGTTTCTTTTATGCTTATACTTATGGTTCTGCTGTTCTCATTGCAACCAGTATGCCTCTGTGTAAGTTCATTGATATGACTATCTTTCCTTTAATTCACCATGCCTACTGCTTTCCTTATTTTTTTAATGCATGTTCTTCCTTACCCCTAACCCCAATACATTATCAGCATGTAACCCTGAACCTTTTTGGGATGAAATATGTTGTGACTGTTTAAGTTTTGAAATGCTTTTCTCTGATGTCTATGTATGTGCAATTGTGCTCTTACATGTGAACTACTTGTCCCCATGTCCCCTATCCCCTGTTTGTGTTTGTTTCCCTGAACTATGTGTGATATTTTGTTCTGAGATTGTCTTACTCATCTTCTTACAAAAATTGTCACACTCTTCTATTGTTTTTCTTTCAAGAACTGATTCTATATGGATCATTTTTAAAACTGTTTTCTCCTCCCAACTAATTTCTTAAAAAACCTCTATCACACACTCTCACTACTCTTAGAAAATAGGTTCTGCCCCCTTTCGTGTAAGCATTGCTTTGGGTATCTCTGAATACCCACTGAACTTTGATGCACAAGGCTGGTAATTCCACACTGCACTTGTCCAATCTTTTTTGGTAAATGTTTGGGTGTCGGTATTGGCTAGGGACCCAATGGGGCCCTAGGGAGCTTTGCCGCACCCAGACCATGGCTGTGAAACTCGAAAGATGTGAGACTAGAAGATTGGGCCTGGTTGAAGGCTCCCTATAGAATAACTTCTTATTTTTCTTTATTATTGTAATTCAGCTATCATGGTTTGTAATAACTTGTAAACAACTGATTGGGATTATAGTAAAATTGGGAGGGGTTATGCATGCTTAGTTTAAATAATGGGTAAAAAACATGCTTATAGGATTTTACTTACTTATTTGTGCAATAAATATCCTGTATAGGACATGCATCTCATACAATTAGAGATCCTGTTTTTAGGCCCTTCACTTTTAGCCAGTTATCATACTCATTTCGTAATCATGATCCGTTAATAACCAACAAGTAATTGTCATAAAACTACTGCTGCATTCTCACTGGTATTTAGAAACCATGTTCTAGGACTTTTATGTGCATTAGACACCATGTTACTTAGGGTTTTATTCTGTCCGAGTTGCAATTAGTTGAACGCCTCACCAGTATGGTTTAAACCGTTAATACAAGCTTGGTTAACTGCGTCCTTTTAAAATTGGGATTAAATATGCATGTTCACCCTTTAAGATAATTAGGCAACGCATACGACGCCTAGACAAACTTTAGGCCTAATAAGAATCGATTAATCATGTTCTTATCAGTTTAGGATTAACCAGCTTTTGTTTAATTTGAATTCTGCCGCTTTCATTCCTGTTGTGACTCTCTGAAATTCACTCTTTTACTTAAAATCCACCTCTATCTGGAAATAAGTTTTTTTTGAAATCACATATCTACTCTTACTGATTTTTCTGATTCTTGCTCTATTAAGTTTTCAAACTGTTGGGCTACCTTTTCTGCCCTGAATCGTGTTGCTTTGATTTAAACTACTGTATTTTCAAGTCTTTACCTTTTCAAACTAGGTTTTAACAGTTCCCTTAGCTTTTTACTTACTCAACTACTGTCACTTATTCCTTTTCTTTAAAACGTTTATCCTTTAGACCTTAAATGTGTTAGAGACGTGCTAATACATGTTTACTTGTGGAAGGATCTGTGAGCCTTTATTTGTCTTTGTATGCTCCCTTATGTGCAGTCCTATTTGTTATGTATGTCGCTTAGCATTTTATCCTTTAAACCTGAGGGTTCAGCCTACTCCTTACCCTGTAGGATTAGTAGTCTCAATGCCTCCGAGACTGATAGGATTGGGGCGGGTAATAGCATGCAATAAGTAACGATACCATTCCGCGCTTTAATACCTTAACGGGGTGGGAAGGGTAGAATATGGATATGATGACCGGTGCGCTAATATCACGTGTGACCCCTCTTTTAAGGAGTGATTGCTGGATATTGCATTGAAGTGATCCATATTAATCATAAACCTAGGACCCCCTTCCCTTTATTTGCCTTCATCTCTTCTTGTAAAACTCTTCAAATTCTTTTTCATAAATTTCTGCCCTCTCTACTTGCCTTCAAAAGTTTTCAACCTAATTGCAATGTTATATGCGAGTCCTTATTTGAGCCTTGATTGTTTACTTGTAAAGTCACATTGTAGCATGGCCGGGAACCACACTTATGGATCTTGAGGGGTGCCAAACACCTTCCCCTCGGGATAATTTCTAGCCCTTACCCTAATCTCTGGTCTCTTCATCTCAAATTCTTTCTTAAAGTGTCCTAATGCACTATAATCATTAGGTGGCGACTCTTCAACTTCTAAACCCAATTCTCGAAAGAGAATAGAGTTGTCCTCCCAATGTCGTATACCCGATTTCGACCCACGCGTAGAAAAAGGGGGCATCAACAATCCTCACATAAAGAGGCGGCTTGATGATGATGATCCAGTTAGTGTACCCGGGCGACAGGGGATGCGACTCAGGCCAGCAGCAACACTGAAGCACACAGGCTGCGGGACACATTGATTTACTTATGTTTTTACTTTGTGTAAATAGTACATTATGTAAATAGTGGTAACAATTATGGTTTAGAAACAATTTTATTTTAACTGCGTTTGAACAACAATTTTACTTTAACAGTACAACACAAACACAAACCTTGCAAACCTAACACAAAAAACAAACAGTAGAACTAATGAAAACATTTGACAAAGGAAACATAAAGATACACTACACCGCTCAACACGTACATGCCATTGTTTAGTCACTACCGCCTAGTATTCTCTGCTCCAACCACTTGAGCTGGTCTTCCAGCTTTTTTTATCTTCTTCCACCTCCTTGAGTTTCGCCTTCAACTCCGCAATTTCTTGCTTGGATTGGCGCTCTCTGTCCCACTGCCCCATACACACATTATGAAGATGATACAACTTGTCTTTGTAGTATTCCTACTCACATGGTTCATCAATCCACACCTTAAAATTGCATGTAGATATGTCGGGTTGACTATAAAACTTGTTCATACATGCCCAGTAGCGGCGTCCAACTTCTTCCCAACAATCGTACATCATGCTTTTGGTTCCGCAATCGCACCTTGGGTAATAAAGGGGTTGTTGAGACATTTCTTAAAGAGAAACTTTGGTTTTATGGAAATATTTGCTATAGGTTGTTGTTAAGCGCAGAAAATAACTAGAATGCGCTCGTTATTTATAGGAAAGATTTTACATAAAACGTAGTATTATACCACGCTTTACATACATATAAAACGTAGTATTATACCACGCTTTACATATTAAATTTTTCTGCAAGAAAACAACTTTTTCACATGGTTTTCAGCTTTTTCAGAACGACAAGACAATTCAAAAAATGTAGTATTATACCGCGCTTTACATATAATTTTTTTTTAATTTTTAGATTGGTCTTCTTAGTAACACCAATAAGTTGAATATTTGAACAATTCTATGAAGAAAATACTACATTATGTAAATAATGGCAACAATTCTATTTTAACAACATTATTGTAACAGAATTTGAACAATAATTTTATTTTAACATGACAACACAAACACAAACATAGCAAACCTAAAGATACACATAACAAAACACAAACAGTACAACTAATGAAAACACTTGACAAGGAAAACATAAAGATACACTACTACGCTCAACACGTACAAGCCACTGTTTAGTCATGACCGGCTACTACTCTCTGCTCCAACCACTTGAGTTGGTCTTCCAGCTTTTGTTTTTCTTCCACCTCCTAGAGTTTCGCCTTAAACTCCTCAATTTCTTGGTTGGTTCGACACTCTCTTTCCCATTGCCTCGTACACAAATTATGAAAATTATAAATTCTCTCTTTGTAGTATTTTTTCTCACATGGTTCATCCATCCATACCTCAAAATCACAAGTAGGCTCGTCGGGTTGCCTATCAAACTTTTTCATACATGCCCAGTAGCGGCGCCCACCTTCTTCCCACCAATTGTACAAACTGCATTTTTCTCCGTAATAGCACCTTGGGACATAAAGGGGTTGTTGAGACATTCTTAAAGAGAAACTTTGGTTTTATGAAAATATTTGTTATTGGTTATTGTTAAGCACATAAAATAACTAGAATGCGCCCGTTATTTATAGGCAAGATTTCACATAAAACGTAGTATTATACCACGCTTACATATTAGATTTCTCTAAAATGAAACTGCTTTTTCACATGGTTTTCAGCTTTTTCAGAACGACAAGACAGCTTAATAAAATGTAGTATTATACCGCGCTTTACATATTAAATTTTTCTGCAAGAAAACTGCTTTTTCACATGGTTTTCAGCTTTTTTAGAATGACAAGACAGCTCAAAAAAACGTAGTATTATATCACGCTTTACATATTAAATTTATTTTTTAATATTAAATTTTTTGTATTTTTTACAAATACCAATAAGTTTAATATTTGAACAACTATATCAAAAGGTCATGTTAAAAAATAAGATGTACCAAGATTATGGAACATAATTTTATTTGATAGATATTGCAACATACACAAGTACAGACATGTATTACAAAAAACAATACGAAAACAAAAGACTATGGGTATCCTTGATAGTTGGGTACATTCGACGAACTTGCACCAGGAGCTGGATTACCACAGCCACGCACACCACCTGAAGGACATTTACAACGGTCGTGTCCTGTTTGCGAGCATATGCCACATTTACGTGCATAAATGGTGTCACCAACATCCATTTGGTTTCGTATACGCGTTCTCTTTTGCACTTGCAGCTTGCGCAAATAGTCCTTGTTACATACCATATTAAAAGGTTCCGCCGGCCAATAATGCTCAGCACCTAATGGCTGCAACTGCCCACTATACATGTCTACGTATGCAGCAACACTGTATTGCCTATCAATATAGTTGGTTGCCCCAAAACCAACTTGTTGAAAGTACTTCAACGCATGTGCGCACGACATATGGTAGATGGTCCATTTCCCACATGAACACAACCTTCTGGCTTCATTTACCATCTGTAGTTTATTCCCACGGTGTCCGCGGATAGCGGTCTTAACTTCAAAAACACCTCGGTCATGATCGTACTGTAGAAATGAATGCCAATGTGCTCGCCTCCTGTACCTTTCAAATCTTCTCATAGGTATTGGCATAAATTGAACACCCCTGTCCATCAATGCCGATGCAGCTCCATGCCTTTCAACTAACCTCTCTCTGCTCTATTTGAATGTCATGCGGACCATGGTAGTGACAGGCAATCCACGGGCAGACTTCAACAAGCTGTTGAATGACTCCGACACATTTGTAGTTAGGGCTCCCCATCTTCTGCCGCCATCAGCATGCAATGTCCACATGTGAAGATCATGTCCCATCAGCCAAGTATAGGCTCGTGGATCTAGCTGCCGGATCGCTTCCATGCGCCTCATGAATTTGCACTGATGGTGCTCAGTTGCAGCCATCCACATTAAGTCATGTAAGGCCTTGTCAGGATATTTCTTCTAGAAACTGGCCTTCAGGTACCTCACACAGTAACGGTGGTACGCATAGGGGTCCTGCCATTCAGGCAAGTGCCGTACAGAACTTAAAATACCACCATGTCGATCAGATATTAGACAAATACCTGAACGTTGTTTGACAACATGCTGCTTCAAGTGGTTCAAGAAAAACGTCCACGTCTCTTCGCTTTTGTTGGCACAAATGGCAAAAGCTAGTGGAAATATTTGTCCGTTGGCATCTACTACAACTGCAATCAAAAGCTTAATATCATAATTTTCATAGACATGAGTACTCGTCTATGGAAATTATAGGATGACAATGCACAAAACCATCAATTGCTGGTTTAAATGACCAGAACACATAGTTGAAAATATATTCCGGTCTGTCCGAACTCCGCTCAAGCCTCCATTCAACAACAGTCCCGGGGTTAAAGTGTTGCAGTGCGGCCATGTACCTAGGCAACGATGAAAAAGACTTATCCCAGTCGCCATAAATAAGTTCAAAGACACGTTTGCGACCGGGATATGCCTTTATTTTAGTTATAGTACAACCACACTCCTGGTGGACAGCTGTAATACACTCTTTAATCTTGAACCTAATGGACACTTCCAATTATGGAATCAAGAAAAGAGAAATCAAGTCTACATCCAGGTTGAAATGATTCTCATTGAATGTGTCCATTTCACATCTGTGGGTGCTAATAAATTTACCCACTTTCCACAAACCTGATTTTTTCTTGTTGGCACGCAACATCCAGTGGCAACCCATAAAGTCTCTATGGCATACAGCCTTGTATACCTCCGTAGTTGACTCCCTTACCGTCATCTCACGGCACTCTCTTACACTGTAGATTTTTACAGCCCTAATTAGGCGAGCTTTATCGGGGAAATACATGCCCTTTGTTAGAACCGCTGGTCTAGACTCATCCCACATCGATGACCGAATTTCATCATCATCCCTTGTGAGGGCATCCACGTTCGACATACTTGGTAAATTATCAAGGTAGGGAATATTCCGCTCATGAAATGGCATGTGGGACTCGTACACTCTTTGTCTAGCGGGAGGTGGAGGAACATGTTTCCTCGTCAGCTCAGGTTCAACATTCACTTCCTCCTCCTCATCACCCTCATCAGGGAAGGGTGTGTCATCTCTAGACTCATCCGCATTATTGTCATAATCACTATCATCTTCCTGACTCTGCGCATCTGCTAAATCACGAGTCAATACGTCGTCTATGGGCAACTGTGTGAGGTCAGGAACATCAAGAAGCTCATTTTCACTACACAAAAAGAACAAAATGATAAGTTACCCAACTAGATAAATACTTTACATATAGCTATATCACTTTACTTACAAGTTGTACTGTCTTGACGTTTCATGATGGATATTTTCTTATTGGTGACGACTCTCGGATGGACCACTGTGGTCCAATACGCCAAAACTACGCATATTCCAACTAGGGGCGGGGTCATAACTTGTAAAATTCATATCCGGACGGTACCCCCTATGAAAAATATGAGTTTTAATACAAATCCAATTAAAACATAAAATAAACAATGCTAAAACGTAGAAAAATTGAAGTTTACCAATCGTCTTGTGGATTATATAAAGTCGAAAAATTATTTTGTGGCTGCTCATTCGCCGGTGGTGACAAGTTTAAATCAAGGCAAGCTCTTTCATCAGTAATCTGTCCAGCAAAAACTGCTCCAGAATAACCACCCGATGACTGGGGGTTATCCCTACTATGCACGCCCTCATTATTGGGAACATATTCAACCTTGACGTATATTTCCAACAATTTTATTACAATAAATTCCTTGTATTCATCCGAAATCCGCAAACAATCTCTAAGAGTTTTATCATCTTCGATGTTAAACTCAGAATAATAAGCAAACCCCTGCGGAGTCACTGAATACGAAAATCTACCGGCTACTTTAAGGTTAATCAAACGCTTCCTCACACTCATTTTTTTACGTAACAACGATACCAATTTATCGTACTCCATTGTAAGCGGCAATTTATCATGACACTGTGGAGGTGAGCTATACCTCATAGAGTTATTCTCCAGCACAACCTCCCCCCCCAATATAATGAAACCCTTATTTTTGGCTCTTCAGACATTATAAAAAAATGATTGATAAGAAGAAGAGAGAAGTATGAACGGAAGTTTGAAGAAAGTATTGAATGGATTTTCATAAAATTGAAACGCCTTTAAATAAGGCAAGTCCGAGCCTGGGGTGCAGAATTTTTTATGTAAAACGTAGTACAATACCACGTTTTATGTATTTGAATTATTGTTATGTCAGTTATCGGTAGAACACTTATTGGTGGGCCCAAAAATCAAAGTAAAATGCAGTATACTAATATGTTTCAATATAAAATACAGTATAATACTGCATTTTACACTAAAATTAATTCTTTACAGTCCTGTAGAAGTGGGCCCAAATAGTATAGGGAAATGCAATACAATACTGCGTTTAAGTTAAATGCAGTATTGTACTGCATTTTCCTGAAAAAAATAATTTTTTAATAAAATGCAGTATAGTACTGTGTTTAACTTTAACGGTTAACTTTTCGTTAAAGTAAAACACAGTATTATACTACGTTTTATGCATTTATGTAACTTTTTTTTAACAGTAGAAACGTATTTTGTGCCAATTTTGGCACTATTTAAGTTTGGGGCTCGTGGTAAATGGTAATAGAGGTCAGAGGGTCCTTCCCAAAATGCCAAAAGAATCACAGATAGTTTGATTGATAGATTTGACGATTAAGCAATAAGCAGTGCCTACAGTTTATAGTATTTTGGACTCTGCCTACTGTTTGCTATTGTCAGTGACAGTTCTGTTCCCGTAATCACATGTTCTTCCTTCGTCCTCCTCTCCTCTCCTCTCCCGTCTTTTCCAAAATTTCATTTTTAACGCCATTAGCTTCGCCTGACGGTCGGTTTGACGATCAATTCCCACTCAAATGCATGGGAAATTGCACCTTCAGTATGGCTAACCAAATGCAATCCCACCGGCAGCCATCACATGGAACAATAAAAAAGAATTTCTAATCTTATAGCCAATCAGTTGAGCTTTAGGGGTTCAAATTTGCAATTTCGTCATATTTTATCTGATTTAAAATTAAAAGATTTTAAATTTATTTTATCTATATATATTCAATAATATTTAAACAAAAATATAAGGTATGAACGAAAATTAAATTCAAATGAACTCATAGCATCTACACTAGATTATTTATTTTGTTTATGGGAACTTACAACTATATACGGATAAAATAGGAACTTGCCCGATTTTGACATTTTATCGAAGACCAGGGGCATCATGTCGAGGGTTAGTCTCGCAATGGGTCAGGTCATAGCACGAAGATAAAGTATCAAGCTCGAGAATCGAGGTGCTCGTCGAGATCGAGGCCAATAGCGATCAAGACCATATACGACAGACTTTGAATGAAGCGCAATAACGGAAAGACGAGATATCCGTAACCGGTCGAAGATCATGGCGAAAATCCCGGAACAGACCAGATCAAGGGCGGTTGTTTAGGCTAATCATGGGATTTACTTCTGTAATATACTATAATTAGGATTCCTCTACTATATAAAGAGGAGTCCCCATCATTTGAATACCTGACATTCACACAGATTAAAGCAATAAAATATTCTTTCTTTTAGTTTACGCTCTATTGTTTATCTGCTCGTTGCATTTTAACCGTTCTTACATAACTAGCTCGAGGGTATCCAATCTCGAGAGCTTTGTCCAAATGTTGGTTTGTTTTATATTACTGTCAATTTGCATCTATTATCTTTACGTTTATCAATTTGTATTAGGTGAAATCACGTATCCTTAAAACCATATTACAAGTTTAATTGTTATCCAATTTTTAGGGTAAACAGTTTGGCGGGCACCATGGAGCTAATGATAATAGTGATTGCCTAGTATTAATCCTCATAACACACACTGATTTTACACTTGTTCTCGTAAGTATCTTTGATTTCAAGAATTAACATGTCAAACTCTCAAGCAGTGCCTACTCACACAAACACCGTCCTTGGTCTTCATGGCAAAAACGAGCACATAGTCGCCCCGAAAAATGGAGTACCTCCAGCCAATCTCGATGGACCACAGGTCGTAGATCTAGTTGATGTCAATTCTCGTGTTGTGATTCATGGAAATTTAGGCGCCGACCCTAAAAATAGCGTCCGTAAAGATGCCCGAGCAGCCGATCAGAACGCATAGAGTGGTGAACATGGCGGGATTAGCCTCCGAATGATATTTGAAATGTTGCAGACTCAGCAAGCTGTGATAGCGCAGCTCCAAAATCAAAATCGAGCACCAAGCAGAATCAAACTCGATGCATCACTGGAAGTGATTCACAGGGTCGAGCATATACCAAAAAAATCGAAAGATAACGGATCGGGAACTGACCCCGCTATCATGAAAATGCTCGAGAAGCTCACGTAAATGAATCGAATCAGGACAAAAGAAAATTGAGGGTTGATCAAATACCGGGGGCACCCCCAATTTTAAAGGGTTTGCATTCAAAGAAGTTCTTATAGAAGCCTTTCCCACCAAGTGCGACTCTGAAGCCCATTTCGAAGAAATTTCGCATGCAAGAAATTCCCAAATACAATGCAACCACTGATCCTAATGAGCATATCACTTCTTATACATGCGCTATAAAAGGAAATGACCTAGAAGATGATGAAATCGAATCTGTTTTGTTGAAATTTTTTGGAGAAACTCTATCGAAGGGGGCAATGATATGGTACCACAATTTGCCGCCCAACTTCATCAATTCCTTTGTCATGCTCGCTGATTCGTTCATAAAGGCATACGCAGGGCAATAAAAGTCGCGACTAGGAAATCAGACCTCTTCAAAGTGAGACAAAAGGACAACGAAATGTCAAGGGAATTCGTATCTCGGTTCCAGATGGAACGCATGGACTTGCCCCCGGTCACTGATGATTGGGCTGTCCAAGCCTTCACCCAAGGTTTGAACGAGCGAAGTTTGATAGCATCATGACAACTTAAACAGAATTTGATTGAATATCCAGTTGTGACCTGGACCGATGTACATAATCGATACCAATCAAAAACTAGAGTCGATAATAACTAGTTGGGAGCCCCTTCCGGTTCCGTTTATCTGAATAGATCTGAAGGCAGGATTCAAAGAGACATCGACAGAGAGTCCCGATCAAATAAAGAGGGCTACCAACCATACAACGCAGATCGTAGAAATAGTAGACTAGGACGTAATCCCGTTCAGAATGATCGAAGGAATGATCGAGGGCAAAACTCCCGAGGACTCATAAGTAAGAGTGGCTTAGATAAACATGTTGAGCCCAAGGAAGTGCCATGGTTATCAGAATACAAATTCAGCATCGACGCATTGGGTATTACATCAGCCATTGGACGGATCAAAGATACTAGATTGCCCAAACCCCTACAGTCCGACCCGACTCAAAGAAGCCTTAATTAAATATGAAAATACCATGGAACCCATGGTCACAAAACCAAAGACTGCATGCAATTGAGGGAGGAAGTAGCTCGTTTATCAAGGAAGGTCATCTTCGAGAGTTCTTAAGTGACCGAGCTAAAAATCATTTCAGACACAGGGATGCAAATAGGAAAAACGAACAGGAGGAACCACAACATGTGATTCATCTGATCGTTGGTGGGGTCGATATTCCTCAGGGCCCAATATTTAAACACACCAAAGTTACAATCACAGAGGAGAAATGTACCTGGGACTACTTACCAGAAGATACCTTATCTTTCAATGATGAGGATGCAGAAGGGATCGAACAGCCTCATAATGATGCACTGGTAATATCTATCCTCATGAATAAAATTCAAGTTAAATGTGTGTTTGTTGTCCAGGTAGCTCGGCAAACATTATTCGATCGAGGGTCGTAGAGCAACTCGACCTCCAGGATCAAATCGTGCCTGCAGCTCGAGTACTCAATGGCTTCAACATGGCGAGTGAAACCACCAAAGAGGAAATCATATTGCTAGTAAATGTGGCCGGAACTATCCAGGAAACAAAGTTCCATGTAATCGAAGGTGGTATGAGGTACAACGCGCTAATTGGAAGACCTTGAATCCATAATATGAGAGCAGTACCTCCAATGCTTCATCAAGTCTTTGAAATTTCCAACAATGAAAGGAATCAAAATGGTGTACGACAAACAACCAGCAGTCCAAGAGATGTTTGCAATTGATGAAGTAATACCAGTATCGGTACTAACATCAACAAAGGGACCAGAATCAAAGGAAAAGCAGGAAGACAAATAGTAACCACAGTCGTCGGCCTCGACCAGATCGAAACAACAGGAAATTATCGAGGATGATGATTGTATGATACCTCGAACCTTCGTAATCCCCGATGATTCCGATGCCACAAAGTCAACAGTTAAAGAGCTAGAACAAGTCATACTGATCGAGCATCTGCCCGATCAAAAGGTATACATGGGCACAGGGTTAACTCCCGAGCTCAGGAAAAAACTAGTTAAATTCCTTATTAAAAATATGGATTGTTTTTCTTGGTCCCATCTTAACATGATAGGGATCTCACCGGAGATTACCACTCATCGATTGGGCTTGGACCCAAAGTTCAGACGGATAAAGCAAAAGAAAAGGCCATAATCCGAGGTAAAACATGCATTCATCAAAGATGAGGTAACCAAACTTCTCAAAATAGGATCCATCCGGGAAGTAAATATCCTGAATGATTAGCAAACATAGTCATAGTCCCCAAGAAAGGGAATAAACTTAGAATGTGCGTAGACTACAAAGACTTAAACAAAGCATGCCCTAAGGACTCCTTTCCTTTGCCAAATATCGATCGCATGATCGATGTCACGGCCGGCCACAAGATCCTCAACTTTCTCGATGCCTACTCCAAGTACAACCAAATATAAATGAACCCGGAAGATTAGGAAAATACTTCATTTATTACTAAGTATGGTACTTATTGCTATAATGTAATGCCATTTGGACTAAAAATGCTGGTGCTACTTACCAACGCCTAGTGAACTGAATGTTCGAAGAACAAATAGGTAAATCAATGAAAGTTTATATTGATGACATACTAGTTAAGTCCTTGCATGAAAAGAACCATTTGCCATATTTGCAGGAAACATTTATCATATTGAGAAAATACAATATGAATCTCAATCCCAAGAAATGTCCATTCGGGGTCGGTTTGGGCAATTTCCTCAACTTTATGGTGTCAAATCGGGGAATCGAGATCAGCCTGAATAAAATCAATGTGATCGAAGACATCACAGTCATGGACAACATTAAGGTCGTATAAAGATTAACGGGGCCGATAGCCGCTTTAGGCCGGTTCATCTCGAGATCTTCGGATCGAAGTCACAGGTTCTTATCACTACTCAAAAAGAGGAACAATTACAGTTGGACCCCGGAATGCCAACAGGCATTAGAAGAGCTAAAGCGGTATCTTTCGAGCCCCCATTGCTTCACACTATGAAAGCAAACGAACAACTCTACTTATATTTGGCAGTCTTAGAAGTTGCAGTAAGTGGTGTCCTAGTTCGGAAAGAGCAAGGTACGCAATTTCCTATTTACTACGTTAGCCGAACTTTAGGTGAAGCTGAGACCCAATGTGAGCACGTGATTTTTGCTTCATGGAAACTACTCCAAAAGAAATCGAAAAAAGAAATAAAACAAGTTACCTTCAGGTATAATTTTGAGAATTTGCGTGACGTTTTGATAATTATTCTGTCCGTAAATGCTCGCCTTGCTATAGTTAAAAATACAAAAATACATGTTGCATGAATTTAGGAATTAGTGGTGCATTTACGAATTAACTACCCATAATTTGGTTAAAAGAAAATCACAAAACATATGCACGTGTATTTCTTGTCATTGTGTGATTTTATTTTTCTTTAATATTGTGTGTTAATTATTATAGGTATTAAATAATATATGTGTAATTTTATTTTTGATTTTATAATTTATTTAGGATTTTTTTTGTTTAATTTTGATAATTAAAAGAAAAGAAGGAAAATGGGTGAAAAATGAAGGAAATCGGGATTGGGCCACCCTAGGTGGACCCAAAACCAGGCCCAAAGCAACCCCATACCCGGTCCAATTTGATCAAGCTTCCAGATGCCTCAAACGGAGTCGTTTTGGTTCCTTCTAATCAGAGCCGTTGGATTAAATCAATCCAACGGCCAGGGTCTCATCTCCCTTACTCGTTCCCTGAACCCGACCCGTTGCCTGGTTCGAACTGACCCCCCTACTTAACCAAACGACGCCGTGTTGTTAAGCTCCCCTAATCCTGGCCATCGATCTTGATTGATCCAGCGGCCAGGATTAAACCACCCACCCCGTATATAAGGCCCAATCCGTCACCCCACGCCCCAAACCAAACCCCCCCCCCCCCCCGCCCACTGTTCATCTTCGTCCCCAGAACCCCCCTCTCAAACCCTAGCCGCCTTAGGATTCCCCCACCATAAACCCGGCCACCACGACTCCGATGACTACCAAAATAACACCCCAGATGCACCCAACCACCCTGAACACGAATCCGTTAACCATTTACCTCGAATCACCCTACAGCTTCTCGAATCTTCAATCGAAGATTCAAGCAAAAACCGGATCTACACCCACCGACCCCAAACTCATACCACAACACCTCCTGACCTTCCTCACCCCCTGAATGACCTTGGTTCCATTCGAATCTAACCAGAAAGGCTCGAGCCCTAATTCGAGCCCCAAGAACCCCAGAACTCAGATCTATGGGGGTCTGTCCAAATCAACAAAAGGATCGGGGTCTAATAGACTTTAACCGAGGTGTTCTTAGTTGAGAACACTTCGATTAAAGTCCATTCGACCCCAAAAATGGTCGAGTCCGAGTTCGAGCTTGGGTCAGTTTTGATTTCAAATCCCTGAGGTAATTTTTTGTCCTTTCTTTTGTTCTCCTATAAATTCTATCTGTTTTTCATGTTTAGTTTGGTTTGTTTCTGATTTTCTGTCAATTCTGTGAACCCTGAGATAGTGTTTAGTTTGTTTTGGTGTTTTATTGATTGCCTGCTGTATATTATAGCTTGTATAGTCGTTTAAATAAGTGTCGTCAATTAATTTGTTTAAAATTAGAGGAAAACAGGACAGTAGCTCATTAATACCCTCTATGTATGTTTGCCAGGACAGTAATTCATCAAAATCTGTATGCTAACTTATAATGAACCTTTGGAATATGTTCAGTTTTGTCTGTGAATTAGACTACTCATTCATTCAGTAACATCATGATTTTCATATAAGCCTGTTCATTATTCATCACTGCTTCGAGCTTAGCTTGTTGGCTTTTGTTTTTTGCATTTATTGGCTCTGAATTGGTCAGGATTGGCTCCCAATATGACCAACTCATACCATTTGATTAGCACCCCTGTTTGTGATCTGATTTTTGAGTTGAACTTAGTTTAGGAATTGGATATAGCTGTAGAAACCTAACAGGAATCAGTGTTAGGCTTAAGCTGATTAGCTAGTAGTCAGTGATTAATTGAATTTAGAGGGGTTTATATACTGACTATTAAGGGTTAGGGTAACACAGTAATATGCAAAGGGTTAAGGGGTAATTTTGGGAGTTTAGTAGCATGTTAACAGGCTGTAAAGCTGGGGACTGCCTAGGGGTCATTTGTTAAACTTATTTTAATGACAAGAGGAAACAAAACAACAAGCATGAGAATTAAGTGAATATTATAATACACTCATGACTCTTGATTAAAACAAATAGGACAAGTATGGAGAACAATATAGTGGGCATCAAGAAAAGGTACTTAGGCATGGGAATTAAGGGGGTATGGGAAAACAAGGCTGGACTTTCAAACCTTGAATAGGTCAGCCTAATTTCAGAGTAATAGAGTTAAGAGTGTGCTGGATTTTTGAACATAATAAATCAGAGGCTATTGTTTTCTGCCTCTGTTTCCTTCTCTGCTGGTTCAACACTGTTTCAGTTGAGTGTTTTGGGTTTTCTGAGTTCACTGGACCTTTGTTTTGGTTTAAATCTGTTGCTGGTTTCTCCTACTGGGTATTACTGGATTTTGTTTGGTTGGGTTTTGTTGTTGATAACAAAAGATCTGACTGCTGGGGTTGTGTTGCTGTTTTCTATTGCTGTTGTTGTTGTGTATGCTACTGCTGCACTGATCATTCCTCTTCTTCTTTTGCTTTCCTATACCAGGTACACTACCCTGAACCACATTGATGTAAGCTCGTTGAAGTTTGAAAGGAAATGTTCGAACACATTTGTTGATCAACTAAGAACTGCCTGCAATTTAATTGGTGTTAGTTTAGATGTTTTCCTGTTATGTAGATAGTAGTTACGTGTATAATCAAAACTGTTTTAAGGTGGGTTATCTGTTAAGCATTGTATAACATTGAAATGTTAAATTGAATCTTTGGAATGGCATGAAGTGTAGTCAGTTCAACAGGTTTGTGAAATGGGATTGTTGAATCAGTTTGGAGGAACTCAAATGTCATCAGTAATAGGCGGGTCTAGATTAAGGTCAGGTTAAAAGGCTAATGAACTTGTAATAGGATTCCAATTCATGAGCTGATTTAGTAATATTCACCGTACTCGCTAGTAATTTTATCATTAATCATGCCATTATATTAGGATGTCTTCGTTGAATAACAGTTTTCTGAATTCGCTAGTAAGCAAAACCTGAAATGTTGTTGGTAGATTAGTGTTGAAAACGGTTAAAAGTCAGGAAAAGAAAGGTTCATTTACACTAAATCGGTTCATTAAAACCCACAGTTCGTAATAGTTAATGGGTATGATAAATTGGTTTAGGAATTTTGGGAGTTCACGTCTGTCAATTAAAATAAAGGTATGTATTGTCGTTGAGGTGCGTCATCGTTAAGTTGTTGATTTGAACAACAAAAGCTGGGACATTGCATACTTGTAATTAATTAGGTCTTTTTTACCTTTAGAGACAAAGGTAAATAGAAAAATGTAGTCGCTTTAGGATCATCCTTTTAAAATAAACGAGATGAGCCTCACCAAATAAAACGCGCAGATTGCGGGGCCCTCACAAAAATGTATGTGTTGATTACTTAGAATTCGGGATAGGCCATTTAGCGAACTCCACGGCCTTACCCAAAATAACAAGCGTTAGTTTCTTTAGGACGCGTCTTAATTAATCTTACTTTCTTAAACTCGAGTGCACGTTTACGTGACCCAAATCCAAATCTCAACGGAGTCGAAATGTGTCTCTAATCACGGGTACATTGATTGTGACGTGGCTCGAGATGCGTTTTCACAACGTTGCAAATTCCCCCAATAATAATAATAATAATAATAAATAACGAATGAGATGAGCCTCGACAAACAAGAACACCCAAAGTGTGGGGCCCTCAACGGATAGTTATTTCGAGTACCTAGATTCCGGGACGGGCCGTTTAGCAAATTTAACGGCCCTACCTAAAATGATGATACGCTAGTCGCTTTAGGCGCGTATTTAATAATGTTATCTTCTTAAATTCGGGTGCACATTTATGTGACCCAATTTCAAATCTCAACAGAGTTGAAATGTGCCAACAACCACTGGTGCATTGATGTGACGTGGTTAGAGATGAGTTTTCCACGAAATTGCAATTCCTGATAAAAATAATAATAATGACAAAAGCGGTTAAAAGTTAAAACTTGCACATGAGCTCATATTTATATAAAATCAGATAAACAAGCTGAATATGACAGTTGAGCGACCGTGCTAGAACCACGAAACTCGGGAATGCCTAACACCTTCTCCCGGGTTAACAGAATTCCTTATCCGGATTTCTGGTTCGCGGACTGTAATACAGAGTCATTCTTTTCCTCGATTCGGGATTAAATTGGTGACTTGGGACACCCTAAATCTCCCAAGTGGCGACTCTGAAATAAATAAACAAATCTCGTTTCGATTGTCCTTTAATTGAAAAAACTCCTTCACCCCTCGCGGGGGGGAGGAGGGACCGGAAAAAGGAGGTGTGACAGCTCTGGCGACTCTGCTGGGGACTGGACCTAGAACCACTGGTTCAGGGTTAAGAATTCGAGCTTAGAATAATTGTTATTATTTGACTTTATTTATTATCTGATTTTATCACATGTTTTAGCCTAAATGTGCAAAATGTTGCTCTTACCGCTTTGATATTACTTGGACTGTATATATAAATTGTGCCGAAACCCCTATCTTCTCTCTCTTGAGGAGTGCACGCTGGTCGTGACTTCTTTCTGTTAGTGTCATATACCAAAAATAGAACGAGGATTCGGAGGAGTTGCAAAACCGGATGGCCCTTTGGTTACCGGTACACAGCTCCCATCCTCGGCTCGAGTTGTCCGCTCGGGTAAGCCAGGTCTAGAACAAACACCCAGGTTTTAAAACTTAATATAACGAAGCCTCATGCCGGATCCCTAGTAGGAACGCTTATTTGCATCATGTGCATTAGACTTAGGGGACTCAACACAGGGGTTGAGTCCGTCTAAGACTAGCAACCTGAAATGAAAAGACCATCCTGCTACATCATGTTTGCTTTATGCATTTATTTGCTTCAGACTTGCATGCCGACCGGTTTCGAAAATTTGGAATATTGGAAAATTGTGAAAAAAAGAGTGAAGTAACAATGTAGAGAGTTAATTGCCTATTTTAGAAAAACCAATGCCCAAATACTGTCGAAATTCTTTCAAAATTTTTGGAAAAAAAATAATATAAAAGAAAATATTCTTTTTATATAGTTTGTCTCACTCAAAAAAAAAAGAGTCTTTTATTTTTTGTTTGGAAAATAGGTTGGTCCTTGTTTGTTACAAAAAAAAATAGTCTCTGCCCGAACTACGCCAGTTTGATTCTCGCAGGGTGTGAGATACGTAGGCAACCCCCATCGGGTCCAACTTTCCCTTTTGCAAAAAATAGGCAAAAAATGTCAAAACCTCAATTTTTCGTCATAAAGAAGTCAGACGACTCCATTCTTGAAAAATGGCCGAATGTCCCTAGGAAGATGCCGGAAGGCTGTTTTTGCAAGAACGTCGTTCTTGCTCATTTTTTCTCAAGGGTTTCGTCCGGTTGGTTAAACACAGCCTTTAAATCTGCTTCGAGGTGCTGAAAGGCCATATTGACAAGTCCGGAGTTTTATTTAAATGTGCGTCAATTTTGGTTTATTTTTTCTTTTGAGTCCCACGAGTCCTAATCACCCCAAACCAACATGCAGAATGAGCACATGTCCAAGTTTGCCGGTAATAGTTAGGAGCAAGATCCCTTTGGAGTTGCGCTTGTGGTGGGAGGATTTGGAAAAGTCAGAGCAAGACAAGATCAAACTGCATCTGGGAGGTCTGACCAGTTTGTTGAATGTCAGGCCCAGATGTGACATCATAAAGGCTTTGGTTACATTTTGGGACCTGGCCCACAATGTATTCCACTTCTCGGATTTTGAACTCACCCCAACCTTAGAAGAGGTAGCAGGATACATGGACGTTACTGAGGGATTAAGGCACAAATATATGATCGCTCCGAGAGTCGTAAATTCGTACAAGTTCATGGATCTACTGAATATAAGCAAGGGAGTCCCGTACTCTGAATTGGATAGGGGTTTTTCTGCTCTGCAATTCACATACCAGAGGTATGGGCATATAGGAGGGTTCGATGATCCGAAAAGCGGTGTTTGCAGCAGAGGGAATCAGACAAAGTGGGATGAACATAGGCGGTTCACCTTCATGGTAGCATTCTTGGGCATTGTGATGTTTCCTCGGAAAGATAGAAATATTGATTTGAAGTTGGCCGGAATAGTCAAGGTCCTGATTACCAACAACAAAAGCACGCTTGCTCCTATGATAGTGTCTGAGATATACCAAGCTCTCACAGCCTGTAAAGTCGGGGCAAATTTCTTCGAAGGATGCAATTTGTTATTGCAGATGTAGATGATCAAGCACTTATGTCATCATCCTCAGTACATGCACTATATATCTACGAGCGAAGGCTGCATCGAAGGATATAACCTGAGGGTTTCAGGGCTCATATTACCGAAAGGGTTTGAAGACTGGGTATCCTATCTCCGTGCCATCACCGCAGTACAAATAGATTGGACATTGGGTTGGCTTCCTGTTGAAGAAATTGTGTATATGCCCGCCACTGGTCCTTACTTCCTCTTAATGGGACTCAGAGGTGTTCAGCCTTATGCACCTTACCGGGTGATGAGACAATTGGGAAGATGTCAGGTGGTACACCCAGACGAAGATCTCAGTATTTATGCAGTCGAGGTCAGCAACGACGGCCAATTTCATGAAAAGACAGTTCGTTATATATGGAGTGAATACCCGAGTGTGTGACCTATCCAAAGGTGAAGTCTCACCTGCTTATCTTGCTTAGTATAGAAAGAAGATCACTACGAGAGATGAACCAGAACGGCCAACCAAAAGACCTCACCTCCAAGATTTTGTTGAGTCATCGCAAGAACAATGGGGCTGGCTTGCAAAAGAAGAAAACTACAAGGCAGAAATAGGCAAGCTGAAGCAACAGATTAGGGACCTGGAATTTGAAAATGATGTGCAAGTTGCTGCCGACAAAGGGGAAAAGAACAAGTTGGCCCAAGAAAACAAGGCCCTGAGAGCCCGAATCCGCCAAGACAGAAAGAATGTCGGTGACCAACAGAAAAATCGGTCCAATGAGAGATTGATAGCAGAGCTGAGGAGCCAGATTAGCAAAAGCCGAGAGGACTTGGAAAGATCTGAAGCTTGCATAGCGAGAATGCGGGTCAGATGGGAAAAAGGTACAATGGCCCGGAGAAAGCATCTGCAACAAGTCATAAGGGATTCTGAAATAAGCATCGGACTATTAAGAGAAACGAACTCCACTCTTCAGGAGCGGATCTTTAAACAAGCCCCAGATGCCCAAACTGACATAAGACGCTGTTATGACATGATGTCCAGAATGGAAAAACAAATGGAGAGATTCCAGGATCGACTCGCCAACAATGCTCAAGCACTGGGGCTGAAAACCGACGAATAGAGCAATTATTCAGGGAAAGGGACAACATCCGAGGTAGGATTGATGAGATTGGGAACTACATTTACATGAGATGCTTGTCATGCGAGCAGATGACTCGTGATGCCCTACTCGCCTCCGTCATGGGCTATGTTCACCGGATCATGAATGAGTTGAAAAGCTTACAAAGAGGTCTCACACCAAAGCCCGCGGAAAGGCCGAACGATGCCTCGCAAGCACCTAAGTTGAAATCCTTAATGTATCCCTAGTTCGAGTCTTGTTTGTTGACTTTATGGGTCCGTTATCTTCCCATATGTTGTTTTTTTCTTTTTGTCGAGTCAGGTTAAGAATTTTGGAATCTGTACTATTATTGTTCTTTGTTTAAAATAAGTAGTTTGTAATAGCAAATTTTGGTGATGATTGAAATGATTCCAAAAGAATTTTGTGTCTTTACTTTGTGGCAAAACTACGCCCGGTCTGATTCATGCGGGGACGTGATACGTAGGCAATCCACATAAGATTCGACCGCCACTAAAAGGAAAGAAAAAAAAGAGAAAGAAAGAAAAAGGGAAAAAGAGAGAAGAAAAAAGAAAAAATAATAGAGAGAAAACGGGGGGTTCCAAAAACACTTTAAAGGCACAAATAAAGCAAGCCGGGATGACGCATGCGGTTGAAGCAAAAACATGTTAGAAATGGTTAACTGCTTAGGAGCATTGCATCCCCAACGTGCTATTACCAAATCTGTTAAACTCTAACGCTAACAAGTTTGTTGTTTTCCCAAATATCAGACAGTTAGTTGTTAAAGCATTCTGGCAACACATCCTTATCAAACCAGATCCAAGGGACCTATACCAATAATCATGACTACTTCAGAAAACAGCGCCGAGGAAGAAAGGCCAGTAAGCCAGTTGGTGAAAGAGGCAATGGAGAAGATAGAGAGGATGGGATTGGAGATGAATGCGATGCAGTTAGCATTGGCTAAAGTACAAAAGAGCCCTGAGCCACTAGCGCATATGCCGGAATACCCTCACTCTGGCCCTTCAACAAGTCTCCCGAATCACCGCTATTATCAGGAGAGAAGCCCCTATGATTCCCAAGCTCCACCACCCCATCAACATCTCCCAACACCAAATGTTCCCACTTTTATGGGACCCATACCAGCCACACTGCAAAGATCAACCAGTGAGCCGTTGTTTCAGGCTCACGATGTGCAGTACTATCCCCCTGAACCCACATTCAATGCACCAGAACCCCATACCTATAATCCACACTTGGAGGTCCCGGCGGAGATTGAAAAGTCGGCTAAGGTGCCAGAGCAAGATGAGGTAATGAGGAAGTTCAAAAGCCTGGAGCAATCCTTCAGGAGCATGCATGGATTGGGCAACCAGGTCAACGTGGCCTACAAGGATCTATGCCCTTTCCCGGACATCCAACTCCCGGCAGGATTCAAGATGCCTAAGTTTGACTTATATGAAGGGCACGGTGATCCTATGGCATATTTGCGGGGCTTTTGTAGCAAAATGAGAGGAGCAGGCGGCAAAGATGAGCTAATGATAGCGTATTTTGGTCAAAGCTTGAGTGGATCGGCATTGGAATGGTATACCAGGCAAGATCCCAGTAGATGGTACACTTGGGATGATCTAGCGCAGGCTTTCGCAGATCACTTTCAATACAACCTCGAGATAGTCCCTAACCGTCTCACATTAATGAGGACCATAAAGAAGCCTGGGGAAAGCTTTCGCGAGTTTGGTTTCCGCTGGAGAGAATAGGCAGCCAGGGTTGATCCTCCCATGAGAGAGGGAGAAATGGTGGACTACTTCCTGCAAATACTGGATCCAACTTACTTTGGTCACTTGGTGACGACGGTTGGAAAATCCTTCAATGAAGTAGTAAAGATAGGGGTCATGATAGAGGAGGGACTGAGGTCCGATAAAATCCTGAATTACTCAGCGCTCAAGGCAACGACCCAGGCTATTCAGAGTGGCGCGGGGGGTGCGCTGGGAAGGAAAAAGAAAGAAGAAGTCGCCATGGTTGAGACAGGCGGTTGGTCCAGGTCCGGCAAACCATACTACAACCAACCCAGACCCCACAATCCAAATTATTCATACAGCCCGCCACAACACTACTATCCACCTCAAGAACCACACTTCTCCGTGCACCAAGCCCAAACATGCACTCAGCCTCCGGTTTGTCCGCAATGGCGCGCTCCGACTCCCCAAAACGCATTTTCACCTCCACAAAGCACATACCCTCCACCCCAAAATGCTTACCCTCCACCAAGGGCATACAGGAACTCTCCTGGGGAAGGCTTTCAAGGAAGTTAAGCTGCTAGAAATGACAGGATACAGAGACATAGAGCTTTTACTGAGTTGGGAGAGACCTATACCGTCGTGTTCCACAAATTAAGGTAGATAGGTTTGGTGAGTCCTGTCGAGCCTAGAGGGCCAAACCCCCCACCCCAAAATTTGGACTGATCGATAAGCTGCGAGTACTGCTCAGGAATGCTAGGGCATGATACCGAAAAATGTTGGAGGTTGAGGCATGCAATACAAGATCTTATTGATGCCAACAAGATCGAGGTCCAGACGCCGGATGCACCCAACATCAACCAGAACCCATTGCCAGTACACCACGAAGCTCACATGATCGAGTTGGTGTATAAGGGAGGAGGGCCGAGGAAGCCCTCATAGACGGTGATGATGATCCAGGCCGCTCCAAAAGAAGAATCGACAGTTGGGAGACCAGGGGTACAGTTAAAGGCGGAAGATGTCAAGCCAGTGGTGATATTAGGGAAGAATCCGTCCACCGCAACAAAGAAACCAGAGCCAGCCAAATTGGTAGTATCGGGGACATCATCCACACCCGTAGTTGTGTTGAAAGGGGTCTACAGGGAACTGGTCACCATAAAACCGGTAGTCCAATTGCCAGTGATTGGTAGCAAGGCCGTGCCTTGGAAGTATGAAAAGGCAGTGGTAATGTACAAGGAAAAGCAAGTGGAAAAGGATAGTTGTGAGGCGCAGGGACTGACTCGATCAGGACGGTGTTTTGCTCCAGTGGAGTTGAGAAGGTCCAACCCAGCAGTAACAAAGAAACCCGTGTCAGAAGAAGAGGCGGAGGAATTCTTGAAAAAGATGAAAGTGCAGGATTATTCCGTTGTCGAACAATTGAAGAAAACACCGGCCCAGATCTCGTTGTTATCACTACTGATCCATTCGGATGAACATCGCCGGGCCCTGATGAAGATACTGAATGAAGCTCATGTGCCCAATGAAATTTCAGTAAACCACCTTGAAACGATTGCCAACAAAATTTTTGAGGTAAACAGGGTAACGTTCTCTGATGATGATCTGCCAGTGGAGGGCACAGAACATAATAAAGCTCTTTACTTGACTGTCAAATGTGAAGATTCGGTAGTTACCCGGGCGTTGGTGGATAACGGCTCGAGTGCCAATATTTATCCATTATCCACCCTGAACCAGTTGAAGATTGACCATGGTAGAATCCACAAGAACAACATTTGCGTCCGAGGATTTGACGGAAGTGGAACGGCCACCGTGGGGGATATTATACTTGAGTTGACCATCGGCCCGGTCCAGTTTACCATGGAGTTCCAGGTATTGGATGCCGCGGTATCTTATAACCTTTTGTTGGGACGACCGTGGATCCATGCAGCCAAAGCGGTGCCATCCACCTTGCATCAAATGGTCAAGTTCGAATGGGACAGACAAGATGTCGTGCTGCATGGGGAAGACACTGCGAGCACCATGGGAGGCGCCATTGTGCCCTTCATAGAAACCAACGGTGACAAAGGTCCCTGGGTTTACCAGATTTTTGAGGCAGCATCAGCAAACAAGATTACCGAGGGTGAAAGCATTCCACGCCCCAGGGTAGCTTCCGCAACCGTCATGATGGTTTCAGAGATGCTGGGTAATGGATTTGTGCCAGGAAAAGGCCTGGGAGCTGAACTTCAAGGGATTGTTCAACCTGTCTCCTTGCCCAAGAATTTAGAGACCTTTGGATTGCGTTTCAAACCTACTGCGGCAGATGTAAAGCGAGCACGGAAAATGAAAAAGAGAGTTTGGGTTCTTCCCAAACCAATTCCGCATCTCTCCAGATCATTTATTAGAGCAAGTGCCAAGGGGTCACCGGTCCCCGAAAATTCTCGGACCATTGGTTGGGATGGACGGGGATTTGAATCAAAGCTTCGAAAGGCTGTTTGCTAATGTCAATATGGTAGAAGTTGGAGAGGGTTCCAGCGGAGCAGACATACAGTTTGTGGGCCTGAGGCCAAAACCAACAATTGGACGGTTACTCCTCTTCCTACCCGGGGGGAGTCCTGGTAGTAGGCTTTGATTTTTCTTTCCTGTTTTTCGGATTATTCCAGGGTGTAATCCAAATCCCATTTTATTTTGTACAGTGTGAACCCTGTTATCCCGCATTTTTAATAAAATTATCTTTTCCTGTCTCATTTTAATTTTGTTTTGTTCTTTTCTCTTTCTGAACAGTTCTCTTTTTACTGGTTCTAATGACATGGCATGCACAACGGATCTTCGACCTAGTCTAATAAATCAATCTGACTCCGACTTAATTATATAAGAGATCGGTTATGACGATGAGTCCGAATATGACGAGGATGAAGCCTTCGAAGAAATAAACCGAGAACTGTGCCAATTCGAAGAAAAACCCAAGCCTAATCTGAATGACACCGAGGCTGTAAATCTAGGGGATGTAGATAATGTCAGAGAAACCAAAATCAGCATCCACATTGAGCCAAACATCAGGGAGGAATTAATCAAAACCCTCATTGAGTTCAAAGATGTTTTTGCATGGTCATATGATGATATGCCGGGATTAAGCACCGATCTAGTAGTTCACAAGTTGCCCACTGACCCGGCATGCCCTCCGGTCAAGCAAAAACTGAGGAAGTTTAAGACGGATATGAGTGTGAAGATCAAAGAAGAAGTGACCAAACAGCTGCATGCAAAAGTTATTCGGGTCACTCGATATCCCGATTGGTTGGCTAATGTGGTACCAGTGCCGAAGAAGGATGGGAAAATCAGGGTATGTGTCGACTACCGCAATCTCAATAAGGCAAGTCCTAAGGATAATTTTCCATTGCCCAACATCCATATCTTGATCGATAATTGCGCTGGGCGCGAGATCGGATCCTTTGTAGACTGTTATGCAGGATAACATCAGATCTTAATGAACGAAGAAGATGCGGAAAAGACGGCTTTCATTACGCCATGGGGAACTTACTGCTACCGGGTAATGCCATTCGGATTGAAGAATGCTGGGGCAACGTACATGCGAGCAATAACTACTGTGTTTCACGACATGATACACAAAGAAATTGAAGTGTACGTAGATGATGTGATCATAAAGTCTTGGCGTCAGGAAAATCATGTAGCAGACCTAAGGAGGTTCTTTCAAAGACTTCGAAGGTATGATATTAAGCTCAACCCGGCCAAATGTGCCTTCGGGGTTCCATCAGGAAAGCTGTTAGGATTCATCGTCAGTCGACGGGGTATTGAGTTAGACCCATCCAAGATCAAATCCATCCAGGATTTGCCACCGCCAAAGAATAAAACGGAGGTAATGAGTCTGTTGGGAAGACTAAACTATATTAGCAGGTTCATCGCTCAACTCACGGCGACTTGTGAACCCATATTTCGGCTGCTGAAGAAAGATGTTGCGGTAGACTGGACGATGGAGTGTCAAAAAGACTTCGACCAGATCAAAGGGTATCTGTCAAATCCACCTGTATTGGTCCCACCTGAGCCGGGGAGACCATTAATTCTTTATCTGACGGTCCTGTAGAATTCGTTTGGCTGCGTGTTGGGGCAACATGACATTACAGGAAGGAAGGAGCAGGCCATTTATTATCTTAGCAAGAAGTTTACAGTATATGAGGTCAAGTACACTCAACTCGAGAGGACATGTTGCGCCCTAACTTGGGTGGCTCAGAAGTTGAAGCACTATTTGTCCTCATATACTACTTATCTCATTTCCCGTTTGGATCCATTAAAGTACATTTTCCAGAAACCTATGCCTACAGAGAGGTTAGCAAAATGGCAAATTTTGCTCACAGAGTTTGATATCGTCTATGTGACGAGGACGGCCATGAAAGCCCAAGCATTGGCCGACCACTTGGTTAAGAATCCCGTTGATGAAGAATACGAGCCTTTGAGGATGTATTTTCCAGACGAGGAAGTAATGCATACAGGTGAGCTAGAATTACCCGAGGAACCAAGCTGGAAGCTTTTCTTTGATGGAGCCGCAAACACGAAAGGGGTTAGAATAGGAGCGGTACTCATTTTGGAAACAGGACGTCACTATCCTGTTACAGCTCAGCTACGTTTCTATTATACCAACAACATGGCCAAGTATGAAGCATGCATTTTGGGTCTACGACTAGCTGCAGACATGGATGTCCAGGACGTTCTGGTCTTGGGAGACTCGGACTTCCTGGTGCATCAGATTCAGGGTGAATGGGAAACATGGGATTTGAAACTCATACTATATCGACAATGTTTGCACGATCTGAGCAAGCGATTTCGATCAGTGGAATTCAGACACGTCCCAAGAGTTCATAATGAGGTTGTCGATGCATTGGCCACCTTAGCATCAATGTTACACCACCCCGACAAAATGTATGTCGACCTGTTGCACATTCAGGTTTGTGATCAACATGCTTATTGCAACATGGTAGAGGAGGAAGTGGATGGCGAGCCATGGTTTTATGACATAAAGGAGTACCTCAGGATGGGGATATATCCGGAGCAGGCCACCGGAGACCAAAAAAGAGCCATTCGGTGTCTGTCAAAGTGTTTCTTCCTCAGTGGAGGAGTGTTGTACAGAAGAACCTCGGACTTGGGATTGCTAAGATGTATAGACACCGGTCAAGCCACAATAGTTATGGCAGAGGTACACGCTGGAGTCTGTGGGCCACATATGAGCGGATATGTATTGGCGAAGAAGATTCTTCGAGCAGGGTACTATTGGCTCACTATGGAGCATGATTGTGTCAATTTCGTGAGGAAATGCCATCAATGTCAGATACACGGAGATCTGATTCATTCTCCGCCGACAGAATTGCATACAATGTCAGCGCCATGGCCATTTGTCGCATGGGGCATGAAAGTCATTGGGCCTATTGAGCCGGCAGCAACCAACGGCCATAGGTTCATTCTGGTGACCATCGATTACTTCACCAAGTGGGTTGAAGCTAAAACTTTCAAGTCGGTAACCAAGAAGGCAGTGGTGGATTTTGTTCACTCCCATATCATCTGCAGATTTGGGGTCCCAAAAGTGATCATCACGGATAATGGTGCAAATCTTAACAGCAATTTGATGAGGGAGGTATGCCAACAGTTTAAGATTACACACCGCAATTCCACCCCATATCATCCCAAGGCGAATGGAGTAGTTGAAGCAGCCAATAAGAACATCAAGAAGATACTGAGGAAGATGGTAGAAGGATCTAGATAATGGCATGAGAAATTACCCTTTGCCTTGTTGGGTTATCGCACTACAGTCCGGACTTCCGTAGGTGCAACTCCTTAGTTGTTGGTATACGGAACTGAAGCAGTAATACTAGCAGCGGTCAAAATTCCGTCCATCCGAATTGTCGATGAAGCCGGGATTGACGACGATGAATGGGTCAAAGCTCGACTGGAGCAGTTGAACTTAATAGATGAAAAACGATTGGCAGCAGTGTGTCATAGCCAGTTGTATCAGAAGATAATGGCAAGGGCATACAATAAAAAGGTGCGCCCTAAAAATTTGAAGTAGGGCAGCAAGTATTGAAAAGGATCCTCCCACATCAGATCGAAGCAAAAGGCAAGTTCGCCCCAAATTGGCAAGGGCCTTATGTCGTGACCAGAGTGTTATCCAATGGCGCTTTATGTCTAACAGATATCGAAGGAAGATGCATCGACATGGCTATCAATTCTGATGCAGTCAAAAGATATTATGCGTAATTTCTTTGATTATGATAGTTATTGGTTCGTTTGCTTGTATTTGGTACTTATTGGATAATGAAATGACAGAGGCAATTCTTTCTTCTATCCAAACACTTTTAACCTTCGCTTCCCCCTTCGAGCCTTATTTATTCTTTCATACCCCTCTTTTGAAATCACTAATGGAAAAAAAATATATAAAAAAAACAAGATAAAGGTCATAAGAAAAACAAAGGAACTATAGGAACTACGTTTGACCTGATTCCTCAAAGAGGATACGTAGGTGCCTCACGGCTCGGTTATAGTGCACCACAGTGTGCATAATGTGCATAGCTCCACATAGTGTAAATATAAAAATCCCCAAGCAAGAAAACTGGGCAGGAGTTATGTTTTTGAAGTTTCAAAAAAGGGTTGATTCCAAGAGTTGTAGTGTTTCACCCGTCGAAGTTATTTTTGAATTTTTGATAGTTTTTCCCTAAACCCACACAAAACCAACATCGATGTCCAAAAAAAAGACCTCCCGATCAATATCTGTGAGGTGCCAAGTCAGGCAAATGAAAGCCGAGAACAATACACTGATCCCCAACAAAGAAGAGGATCATAAACTGGAAATGAATTGATAGCCGAAAAGAATCTCCGGAAGAGAGAGTCATATCGGCAGCACTCCAATCCCCTGCTGAAAAATAAAATGAGAGATTCTTATCGGTGAAAACCTTCATAGGCACCATAAGGCGACAAAAGATGAGAGAAATAAAATGAGAGAGTCTTATCGGTGAAAACCTTCACAGGCACCATAAGGCGACGAGAGCTGAGAGAAAGGAGAGAGTCTTATTAGTGAAAACCCCTCGAAGGGCACTATAAGGCGACAAGATAGATTGGCAAAAAGGCTCCGCATTTGCGAAGAGGTGGGCACCTATTTATCCCCAGCAAGAGAGGCCATCATGAAGATTGATTGATACAAATAGACTGGGTCGATTAATCCGTAATGCACGACATGATCGTTGGAACCAGTCATACCGTCTAGATAAGTTCTTTCCTTTTCTTCTCCCCCAGCATTTGTTCAGAAAGATTTTTCTCTTTTCTGTCTTTTTCATTTCTTTGTCTAAAAAGACTTTTTCCAGAAATTTGTTTTGAAAAGGATTTTTCAGAGTTTACTACCAGGGGCCAAAATGGTACAAAGAAAAATGCGAATGGGACAGGCCAAAGCCAAGGCAATAAGACGAAAGGCGTTTGTTGCAAAACCAAATGACAAACTGGCCTAGAAAGTTAAGGGGGACTTGAAGAAAAGCGGAAAACGACGGTTGAGGGACCTATGGACCAAGTTCCAAGAAGATCCCCAGCAGAACTTCGATAGATCACGGACCAAGGTCCGAGGTGGTCAGACACCACAGAAAGGGGGAAGGAGGAAGAGAGAATTAATCCGCAGCAAGATAACCCCAACAGTCCTATCCTCAATAACGTTATCCCCGGGTGATAACATTTTATGCCCTGCAGTGCTGGGAGAAAGTAAACTTTTAAGGGAGTAGTTTTGGAGTTGAAGAGGACTCCCACAGCATGTTTTGAAACAAAAGAGCGGGGAAGGGATAAATGGAAAACCATCCCCAGCAGAAATACCATCCTCAGCAGGCATATCATCCCCAGCAAGCAACTTTATCCCCAACCAGTTTTGGGAGAACAGAGCAAGGGAAAGAAAGAAAAAATCATCCCACAGCAGGAGTGACACGGCCACTCACCATGTTAAAACTAACAAAATTTTCTTTGATTGCTACAGGAAAATAAAGGTTGATGATGACAGAAAGACACGCCACAAGGAAGGTCACCGAAACCGGGGCAGAAAATTTTTTGCCGTTGTCAAAAATTTTCTCGGAGGAACGAGGAAATAAATTCAAATATTTTATGTCTTAGATAAATAGGCGCCCACCTGTATAATAAGAGGAATATTTTATGTCTTAGATAAATAGGCGTCCACCTGTATAATGAGAGGAATATTTTATGTCTTAGTTAAATAGGCGCCCACCTGTATAATGAGAGGAATATTTTCATGTCTTAGTTAAATAGGCGTCCACCTGTATAATGAGAGGAATACTTTTATGTCTTAGATAAATAGGCGTCCACCTGTATAATGAGAGGAATACTTTTATGTCTTAGTTAAATAGGCGTCCACCTGTATAATGAAAGGAATACTTTTATGTCTTAGATAAATAGGCGCCCACCTGTATAATGAGAGGAATAGTTTCATGTCTTAGTCAAATAGGCGTCCACCTGTATAATGAGAGGAATATTTTCATGTCTTAGTTAAATAGGCGCCCACTTGTATAATGAGAGGAATATTTTCATGTCTTAGTTAAATAGGCGCTCACCTGTATAATGAGAGGAATATTTTCATGTCTTAGTCAAATAGGCGTCCACCTGTATAATGAGAGGAATATTTTCATGTCTTAGATAAATAGGCGCCCACATGTATAATGAGAGGAATACTTTCATGTCTTAGATAAATAGGCGCCCACCTATATAATGAGAGGAATACTTTTATGTCTTAGATAAATAGGCGCCCACCTGTATAATGAGAGGAATATTTTCATGTCTTAGTCAAATAGGCGCCCACCTGTATAATGAGAGGAATATTTTCATGTCTTAGTCAAATAGGCGTCCACCTGTATAATGAGAGGAATATTTTCATGTCTTAGTTAAATAGGCGTCCACCTGTATAATGAGAGGAATATTTTCATGTCTTAGTCAAATAGGCGCCCACCTGTATAATGAGAGGAATATTTTCATGTCTTAGTTAAATAGGCGTCCACCTGTATAATGAGAGAAATATTTTCATGTCTTAGTTAAATAGGCGCTCACCTGTACAATGAGAGGAATATTTTTATGTCTTAATTAAATAGCCGCCCACCTGTATAATGAGAGGAATATTTTCATGTCTTAGTCAAATAGGCACACACCTGTATAATGAGAGGAATATTTTCATGTCTTAGTTAAATAGGCGCCCACCTGTATAATGAGAGGAATATTTTCATGTCTTAGTTAAATAGGCGTCCACCTGTATAATGAGAGGAATATTTTCATGTCTTAGTTAAATAGGCGCTCACCTGTATAATGAGAGGAATACCCTTATGTCTTAGTTAAATAGGCACCCACCTGTATAATGAGAGGAATATTTTCATGTCTTAGATAGATAGGCGCCCACCTGTATAACAAGAGGAATATTTTTCAGTCTTTGCATTTTCAGGTCTTGAAACCAGCAACTCACCAGAAAACAGAAGGTTGCAACAAGAGATCCCAGCGCAAATTCAAGCGCATGAGCTAAAAGGAAGATAAGACAAATCTCGAGAAGAGCGGTTTTTGAACATCAAATTATTCCCAGCATAGCAAAAAGCTTACTGAAGGAAGCCATATCCCCAGCGGACAGAGCCAGACAGTGAGAGTTGGTATTCAGAGAAGCAAAAGGCTAGTATCATTCCCGTCAGTTCTCGAAAGAAAAGAAGCACTGGAATAGACGCAAGCCGACAAGAAAGCAAGGCGTCAAGAACAAATGGAGGATAGACGGGAACTTGTAATCCGTTATCTAGCCTAGCTTCTTGATTTTTCTTTTAAGCACGATGTAATAAGGAGATCTGTAAGCAGTAGTAACAATGTGCAGCAGCAGTAACAGCAAATCGCAGTCCCATGGTAGTCCCAGCTACCAATATTTCCCGAACTACATTAACCTGATTCCCCTTTAGCCAGGGATATGTAGGAAACCTTTGAAGCAAAGGTTCGGTTAAATCTTCTTCTCAAAAAATGCTTCACACAGAGTACTCCAACAGGGCAAAAATCGCTCGTATCCGCTCACTTCACCTTTGCACGAAAGCTCTTTGTGTTTTCGGTCAAAGAGGGACAGCTGTGAGCACGTGATTTTTGCTTCACGGAAACTACTCCAAAAGAAATCGAAAAAAGAAATAAAACAAGTTACCTTCGGGTATAATTTTGAGAATTTGCGTGACGTTTTGATAATTATTCTGTCCGTAAATGCTCGCCTTGCTATAGTTAAAAATACAAAAATACATGTTGCATGCATTTAGGAATTAGTGGTGCATTTACGAATTAACTACCCATAATTTGGTTAAAAGAAAATCACAAAAAATATGCACGTGTATTTCTTATCATTGTGTGATTTTATTTTTCTTTAATATTGTGTGTTAATTATTATAGGTATTAAATAATATATGTGTAATTTTATTTTTGATTTTATAATTTATTTAGAATTTTTTTTGTTTAATTTTGATAATTAAAAGAAAAGAAGGAAAATGGGTGGAAAATGAAGGAAATCGGGATTGGGCCACCCTAGGTGGACCCAAAACCAGGCCCAAAGCAACCCCATACCCGGTCCAATTTGGTCAAGCTTCCAAACGCCTCAAACGGCGTTGTTTTGGTTCCTTCTAATCGGAGCCGTTGGATTAAATCAATCCAACGGCCAGAGTCTCATCTCCCTTACCCGTTCCCTGAACCCGACCCGTTGCCTGGTTCGAACTGACCCCCCTACTTAACCAAACGACGCTGTGTTGTTAAGCTCCCCTAATCCTGGCCATCGATCTTGATTGATCCAGCGGCCAGGATTAAACCACCCACCCCATATATAAGGCCCAATCCGTCACCCCACGCCCCAAACCAAACCCCCCCCCCCTCGCCCACTGTTCATCTTCGTCCCCAGAACCCCCTCTCAAACCCTATCCGCCTTAGGATTCCCCCACCATAAACCCGACTACCACGACTCCGATGACTACCAAAATAACACCCCTAATGCACCCAACCACCCTAAACACGAATCCGTTAACCATTTACCTCGAATCACCCTGCAGCTTCTCGAATCTTCAATCGAAGATTCGAGCAAAAACCGGATCTACACCAACCGACCCCAAACTCATACCACAACACCTCCTGACCTTCCTCACCCCCTGAATGACCTTGGTTCCGTTCGAATCTAACCAGAAAGGCTCGAGCCCTAATTCGAGCCCCAAGAACCCTAGAACTCAGATCTATGGGGGTCTGTCCAAATCAACAAAAGGATCGGGGTCTAATAGACTTTAACCGAGGTGTTTTCAGTTGAGAACACTTCGATTAAAGTCCATTCGACCCCAAAAATGGTCGAGTCCGAGTTCGAGCTTGGGTCAGTTTTGATTTCAAATCCCTGAGGTAATTTTTTGTCCTTTCTTTTGTTCTCCTATAAATTCTATCTGTTTTTCATGTTTAGTTTGGTTTGTTTCTGATTTTCTGTCAATTCTGTGAACCCTGAGATAGTGTTTAGTTTGTTTTGGGGTTTTATTGATTGCCTGTTGTATATTATAGCTTGTATAGTCGTTTAAATAAGTGTCGTCAATTAATTTGTTTGAAATTAGAGGAAAACAGGATAGTAGCTCATCATACCCTCCATGTATGTTTGCTAGGATAGTAATTCATCAAAATCTGTGTGCTAACTTATAATAAACCTTTGGAATATGTTTAGTTTTGTCTGTGAATTAGACTACTCAATCATTCAGTAACATCATGATTTTCATAGAAGCCTGTTCATTATTCATCACTGCTTCGAGCTTAGCCTGTTGGCTGTTGTCTTTTGCATTTATTGGCTCTGAGTTGGTCAGGATTGGCTCCCAATATGACCAACTCATACCATTTGATTAGCACCCCTATTTGTGATCTGATTTTTGAGTTGAACTTAGTTTAGGAATTGGATATAGCTGTAGAAACCTAACATGAATCAGTGTTAGGCTTAAGCTGATTAGCTAGTAGTCAGTGATTAATTGAATTTAGAGGGGTTTATATACTGACTATTAAGGGTTAGGGTAACACAGTAATATGCAAAGGGTTAAGGGGTAATTTTGGGAGTTTAGTAACATGTTAACAGGCTGTAAAGCTGGGGACTGCCTAGGGGTCATTTGTTAAACTTATTTTAATGACAAGAGGGAACAAAACAACAAGCATGGGAATTAAGTGAATATTATAATACACCCATGACTCTTGATTAAAACAAATAGGACAAGCATGGGGAACAATATAGTGGGCATCAAGAAAATGCACTTAGGCATGGGAATTAAGGGGGTATGGGCAGAATAAAGGCTGAGGGGATCAAGGCAGCCTGGGGGCTTGCCATTTCTGGCTTATAAATAGGCTGATTTTTAGAAGTTTAAGGGGCTGGACAGTTAAGTTTAGGGGTTGGATAGTTTTTACTGTTGAGAGAAAAAAAGAAAAAGCAAAAACAAGGCTGGACTTTCAAACATTGAATAGGTCAGCCTAATTTCAGAGTAATAGAGTTAAGAGTGTGCTGGATTTTTTAACATAATAAATCAGAGGCTATTGTTTTCTGCCTCTGTTTCCTTCTCTGCTGGTTCAACACTGTTTCAGTTGAGTGTTTTGGGTTTTCTGAGTTCATTGGACCTTTGTTTTGGTTTAAATCTGTTGCTGGTTTCTCCTACTAGGTATTACTGGATTTTGTTTTGTTGGGTTTTGCTGTTGATAACAAAAAATCTGACTGCTGGGGTTGTGTTGCTGTTTTTTGTTGTTGATGTTGCTGTGTATGCTACTGCTGCACTGATCACTCCTCTTCTTCTTTTGCTTTCCTATACCAGGTACACTACCCTGAACCACATTGATGTAAGCTCGTTGAAGTTTGAAAGGAAATGTTCGAACACATTTGTTGATCAACTAAGAACTGCCTGCAATTTAATTGGTGTTAGTTTAGATGTTTTCCTGTTATGTAGATAGTAGTTACGTGTATAATCAAAACTGTTTTAAGGTGGGTTATCTGTTAAGCATTGTATAACATTGAAATGTTAAATTGAATCTTTGGAATGGCATGAAGTGTAGTCAGTTCAACAGGTTTGTGAAATGGGATTGTTGAATCAGTTTGGAGGAACTCGAATGTTATCAGTAATAGGCGGGTCTAGATTAAGGTCAGGTTAAAAGGCTAATGAACTTGTAATAGGATTCCAATTCATGAGCTGATTTAGTAATATTCACCGTACTCACTAGTAATTTTATCATTAATCATGCCATTATATTAGGATGTCTTCGTTGAATAACAGTTTTCTAAATTCGCTAGTAAGCAAAACCTGAAATGTTGTTGGTAGATTAGTGTTGAAAACGGTTAAAAGTCAGGAAAAGAAAGGTTCATTTACACTAAATCGGTTCATTAAAACCCACAATTCGTAATAGTTAACGGGTATGATAAATTGGTTTAGGAATTTTGGGAGTTCACGTCTGTCAATTAAAATAAAGGTATGTATTGTCGTTGAGGTGCGTCATCGTTAAGTTGTTGATTTGAACAACAAAAGCTGGGATATTGCATGCTTGTAATTAATTAGGTTTTTTTTATCTTTAGAGACAAAGATAAATAGAAAAATGTAGTCGCTTTAGGATCATCCTTTTAAAATAAACGAGATGAGCCTCGCCAAATAAAACGCGCAAATTGCGGGGCCCTCACAAAATGTATGTGTTGATTACTTAGAATTCGGGATAGGCCGTTTAGCGAACTCCACGGCCTTACCCAAAATAACAATACGTTAGTTTCTTTAGGACGCGTCTTAATTAATCTTACTTTCTTAAACTCGGGTGCACGTTTACGTGACCCAAATCCAAATCTCAACGGAGTCGAAATGTGTCTCTAATCACGGGTACATTGATTGTGACGTGGCTCGAGATGCGTTTTCACAACGTTGCAAATTCCCCCAATAATAATAATAATAATAATAAATAACGAATGAGATGAGCCTCGACAAACAAGAACACCCAACAAACAAGAACACCCAAAGTGCGGGGCCCTCAACGGATAGTTATTTCGAGTACTTAGATTTCAGGACGGGCCGTTTAGCAAATTTCACGACCCTACCCAAAATGATGATACGCTAGTCGCTTTAGGCGCGTATTTAATAATGTTATCTTCTTAAACTCGGGTGCACATTTATGTGACCCAAATCCAAATCTCAACAGAGTTGAAATGTGCCAACAACCACGGGTGCATTGATGTGACGTGGTTAGAGATGCGTTTTCCACGATGTTGCAATTCTTGATAAAAATAATAATAATGACAAAAGCGGTTAAAAGTTAAAACTTTCACATGAGCTCATATTTATATTAAATCAGATAAACAAGCCGGATATGACAGTTGAGCGACCGTGCTAGAACCACAGAACTCGGGAATGCCTAACACCTTCTCCCGGGTTAACAGAATTCCTTATTCGGATTTCTGGTTCGCGGACTGTAATACAGAGTCATTCTTTTCCTCGATTCGGGATTAAATTGGTGACTTGGGATACCCTAAATCTCCCAAGTGGCGACTCTGAAATAAATAAACAAATCCCGTTTCGATTGTCCTTTAATTGGAAAAACTCTTTCACCCCTCGCGGGGGGGCATAGAACATATCACTACTCAAACTTGGCACGGTGAATGGCGAACAATTACCAAATAATTGGAACATATCATTGTTCAAGCGATACTATTGCTAAGGTATGGCTCTCTTCTTTTTTTATTTATATTTGATACTAACTTATTGCATGTGTTCGATCGAAGACATTGGGAAATTCTTCAACATGAAGACCTCAAGTTTTAAAGCACGCGTTGGACTCTTTTTCCCTTAGATCGGGTTTTGTCCCAAAATGAATTTTTTCGGCAAGGTTTTTAACGAGACAACAATTATTTGTGCTACTTGGAGATAATTCAACAGTATCTGAGGCTTCTTTACAATGAACCTCGAATACTGGGGGGGCATCACCCTCGGATGTGATCACTCTCAAATGTTATGTTCTTAAGGAAAATACTTTGTATCAACAAGTCTCGATAGATAAAATTTTGTAAAAAGTCCAAACGGTCAAATTAACTGTGCCCTTATAGATTACTCGAGCCCCGATGGAAAAACATGTACGCATGAATGATTTATGGAAAGAAGTATTTTTTCCTTACCATATGTTCCATGCCTTAGTGAAATTTCTACTTTACAATTTCTACTTTACTTATAATCTATTGCAGAAGCTGGCTCAAGTGCTGATCGCAACTAAAGCTTGATCTATCAACCCTGTACTTTGGGACTGCCGTCCAAAAATCAACGTGTTCAAATTATTAAACTTCGAGACCATAAGACCTTGAAAAGGCAATCCTCGGTTTATCGGCCGCGGCCACCCCACTCGGGGACTGACACTTCGTACAAGTTCAAAGTGTAATCAAGAAACAAGCCCAAAGGGCAAGTCTCAAGTTAAAGGCTACGACCAAATTAACACGGCTCGGAGACGTCCGAATTCCTTAATAAAACAGGCCTTCAAATATTTTTATTAAAAAAAAGGCTACCCTCCGCAAAGTTACAAAGGGGTTCGATAACGTCAACCCTCAAAAATCTTAAGGATCAAAGTGTTAGTCGTTATTCCCAAATCAATATATCGAGCTTCCAAAAAAATATACATTACTTGCTCAATCAGGTCAGTTTGTCCTTTATAAGCTGTTACCAATTCAGCTCGGATGTCCTTGATCTCCTTTTCTTTTTGCCCAATGAGAAGTTTTAGGGCATCTCTCTCCTTCGTAAGCCTTTTGAGATCGGCCTCACACCAGCTCAGCTCTACTCAGGATTTAGAAAATGCTTCCCGATGAAGCGTCAAGCCCTATGAAGAAAGAAAGGAAATCAGACAAGAGGGAATAAAAGACAAAAGTGATATTGATAAAGTGAGCTAAGACTTACCTGACTCAAGAGTTGACGAGCCTCATCGAAGATACTCGATGCATCGCCTAGATCGGAGGAATCTTTGACCCTCGTGAAGCAGCCACGGAAAAGGTTTTCCCCTTTGTGGGTCGTTCCCACATCGGGGGTCCCCATGGCCTGGGCTTCCTGAATTTGCCCCTCGAAAAATGTGGGGAGGGGCGAGTCGCTAATGTCTACTGCCCCAAGCGAGACACTTGGGGCATTCTCTTCGTTTTGAAGGGCCTCAAAACTGGCCTCTTCAGGTACGACCACCGGTTGCTCATCACAACGGGAGGTATCTTTAGCCCTCGAATACTAGGGGACTTTGTTCGGGCCATCTTCCGAGATCCCCTCGGTTTGAGGCTGAACCTCTTCGGTCATCACTGACTCAGCGGCCTTTGGGACCTTGGTGCTCTTCTTTTGAGCCACCAATTTGAAGGCGGTTGTCTTTATTCTCCTCTTCTTCATCTCATAGCTGCTGAACTACATTTGCAAGTAGGGCGGCGGTATCTTTCTTCAACTTGCGAGCCTTATTCTTCATGGGCTTTGGAGTATCGGAGGGCGAGACCCTTTTTCTCTTCTTATCCTTAGCAGGCTTCGGGGCCTCCTCCTCCTCCTCCCTAGATGGGGGCCTCATGATAGCATTGTCTCCGAGACCTATATGAAAGGAAATCAAGTAGAAATAAAAAAGAGACATTTTAGAAAAGAACGTCAAACACATGAAAAGAAACTTACCATGATTTTTGGCCTCTCATCGACCCCTTGCCAAATTACGCCATGAGCGCTCGACATATGAAGAAGTAGATACCCGTTTTTGAACCCAGCCCTCAAGGTTTAAAATCACACCAGGTACCTAAGAAACCGCTGCATCATAGAAGGAACATCGATGAGAAAAAGCAAAAGGAGTGAAACAATAAATAGGGGCCAAGGGCGGGGTCTGTACTTATGCTTCATGTTCCACTCTTCGAGGAATGACATCTTCTCGGTCGAAATTATGTCGGAGTCCTCACTCGGACAAACCAGCCCATCCATCCTTGGTCTTTATCCTCATCTATGCTTGAGAATAGCACCTTGGTGGCCCGACACTGAAGCCTTATTAATCCACCTTGATAGAGACGGGGGCTGTATATTCTAATAAGATGGTCGAGGGTAAAATGCATGCCCTCTACTTTGCTCACGAAGAATCGAAGCAAAATGACAATGCTCCAGAAAAAAGGATGGATCTGGCCTAGGGTTATTTGGTATTGGCGGCAGAAATCGAGGATAATGGGGTCGACGGGGCCCAACATAAAAGGGTAGGTGTAAACACTTAAGAACCCTTTCACATAAGTGGTTATGTCCTCTTTGGGGATCGGAATCACTACCTCTTTGTCTTCCCAATGACAATCTTTCTTCACCTGCTTAAGCCACCCTCAGTTATCGAGCATATATATCTTGGCATTGGCTCACATCGGCCAGGAACCGATGAGGGTTTCTCAACCTTGAAATCGGAAGTGAGATCGCAAGCCCCGGGAACACACTCCTCGATGCGTGGCTCTACTGGCATCTTGTCGCCGGCCGGCCGCGATGAAGAAGCTTTCTCCTTTTGAGGAACGATTTTTGATATTTTTTCCATCTTTATATGGATTCAAGGAAAGAAAAAGATGAGATTTGTAATTTTGAAAAAGGGTTGGTAACGAGGCCTAGAAACTGTGCAAGGATGGAAATGAGTGATAAGATGTGAAGAACTTTGAAGATTTGCAGAAAGATTTGAAAAATTCAGAAGGATTTTGAAGATTAGTGCAAGAAAGATTCAAAGTAAAGTTTAAAGAAGTGAGAAGAAAACCTATTTAAGAATTCACGGCGATGGTTCAAAGGTAATAGTGGCCGACCATCAACTGACGCTCATTAATGTTCTTGGGAACCGTACCAACGTGACGCTTTGGTCACTTACGTCACAAGGGTGACGTCATAACTGGTCGAGGTCTAAAATCGAAGACTCGGTTCGTTTCTTCTCATTACACTCCAAGAAACGAGGGGTCTATCTGTATACAGATAAAATAGGAACTTGCCTGATTTTGCCATTTTATCGAAGACCAGGGGCATCACGTCAAGGGTCAGTCTCGTAATGGGTCAGGTCATAGCACGAAGATAAAGTATCAAGCTCGAGAATCGAGGTGCTCATAGAGATCGAGGCCAGTAGCGATCGAGACCATATATGACAGACTTCGAACGAAGCGCAATAATGGAAAGGCGAGATATCTGTAACCGGTCGAAGATCACGGCGAAAATTCCGGAACAGATCAGATCATGGGCGGTTGTTTAGGCCAATCATGAGATACCATAATTATGATTCCTCTACTATATAAAGAGGAGTCCCATCATTTGCAGACCTGACATTCACACAGATCAAAGCAATAAAATATTCTTTCTTTTGGTTTACGCCCTCTTGTTTATCAGCTCGTTACATTTTAACTGTTCTCTTACATAACTAGCTCGAGGGTATCCGATCTCGAAGGCTCTGCCCAAACGTTGATTTTCTTTATATTACTGTCAATTTGCATCTATTATCTTTACGTTTATCAATTAGTATTAGGCGAAATCACGTATTATTAAAACCACAGTATAAGCTTAATTGTTATCCAATTTTTAGGGTAAACAACAACAAATTCATGTCTTTAGCAAATAGGAATGTAAAAATTCACCAGCTTCTAATATTAAAAGGTATTCACTTTGTTAAACGGAAAAATCTATACTATATATTCAAACGGCGGAAGTAAAATATTCCTCCTACTAGTAGCTTTTCTTGGAACCCCATTGTAAAAATGAGGATGAGCTCAGGGAGTAATTAGTGTCAAATAATTTACCCAGAGTGAAATACCTTTTTTCCTAATTTACTGCAACGTGACTACGTGCATGGGTTCTTGGGGTTTGGAATATAAGCGCATTAGTTAGGTCATCAGCTTCTCCCGGTTTAATTATGTCCCTGACTTCCTCCTTTTTTATTTGAGTAACTCTTTCGTGAATTCAGAGCTATTTACCCGGTTACCGGGGTCACCTAGATCGTCTTTCTTTAAATTCTTTTTTGAATTAGAAAAAGAGTGATTGTCCATGTGGCACGTGATTCGCTCCTTGTCTAATGGCTAATGCAATGGGTGGTGGGGGGTGGTGGAGATGGGACACTAAATGCGCGTCAGAGCCATCGTTGCGGGTATCAATGTTGGGGCAATTAAAGTCGGCATACTTGTATTTCTCTTGCATTCTTTTTATGTTACGTCTCATATTTTCTTTTACACTAATTTTCTTTATCTCATCGCGTTTGACCGGAAAGAGAATTTGAAATAGTGATCTAATTTACGTACAAGTTGCAGAAAAATATGAACGTAATGATTGAAGAAAAATTAGAACGTAATGATTTAAAAACTAGTCAAGTAGGGCGCAAATTATAATACAATAATCTCATTGTTAAAATTGCTTATAGCCTGTTATACCAAACTTCTAAAATTAGCTTTGTAGAGTTTGTGGTTGACTAATTAATTAAAAAGACACTTCTGAATAGCAATTAGTGTTTGACCAAATTTTTAAAAAGTACTTCTAACTATATTATTTTCTCAAAAGTAGTATTCAAAAAAATATTTTGGGGAGAAGCTACCCTTTTCTGTTTCTCCAAAATAAGGAGCGTATCTACAAAGGCGGAGCCACAGTGTTGGTTACGGGTTCGGCCGAACCCAGTAGCTTTGGTTCAAATCAAATAATTTGTCTTAAAATTTCATTAAATGCACAAATTATTAATTTAAATCCCAGTAATTTAAAAGGATTATTAGGATCTCGAACCCATAAACTTGAAGTCTTGGCTTCGCCTCTGCGTATCTAGGTTAATGCATATGGGTTCACGTGAACCCGTACTCTTCTCCCTAAATCATGTATAACAATGTTATATTTCTTCAAACCTATTTATATATATGTGTGTGCACCCATACTCAAAGACTAATATGGTGCAATAATTATTTGGTGCACTTCGATAAGTGAAATTGGCGATTCAAATCCCACTCTAGACGGTCTTATTTTCGGCACGGAGTATAAATATATAAGAGAAAATCACTAAAATTTCAAAAAGATATAATTTAAAACCTATAATTTCAAAAGTGTTGTGAGTTCATGGTAAGAGACTATAGTTAAATCCGTCAAGTATAAATTCTAGATTAGCCTTTTCATAATAGTGCACACATTCTTTTAAAAACCTGAATTTGCCTCCGTGACCAAAACTGCTTATGTTTCTACTCAAAAACAGTTTTTCTTCTTCTTAAAGCTTGGCCAAATACTTCAAACTTCAGCAAAAAAATTACTTATAGGTTTGAATAAGTTTGGCCAAATAATCTATTAGTCTAAGTGCATTTTGGACTTTAAATAACTACTCCTCTTGATCCAGTTATAACTAAGTTAATTACTTTTGTTCCACCTAATATACAAAATAATACACGGTTTCATAATATATACATTTCTACATAAATTATGCTAATACTAGTTTGTTGTTAGGTATTATACCATATTGTACTATAAACTTTGTAATTAGTATGCTGATATTATATCATTAGTCAATAGATTTATGTTGCAAACCAAATGTCATTTTATTAGTTATGCAAAATCTAACAGTTAAACTATTTTTTATGCCATCAGTCGAACCACTCCTTATATTGCACTTCAACATTTAAAAAGTATAGTAGATGTTAAATGAAGTACCAAATATTAAACCATAAATTGGGACAAAAGTGAGTATTAAAGTAACTTTTTCTTGTTCGTGTGTCAAGTAATTGACTTGAGCAGTCAGACCGTGTGAATAGAGTTAGACTGGCAACTGTGAGACTTAACAGGAGGACCTAAAATTCATAAATCCAAAATCACATATAACTTTGATTATGAAATTTTATTGCATGTGGAAGAAAACTACAGCCTCCTTACTTTCTGGTTATGGCTTAAGCTCTTTCTTTTAGATGTGGTAAACAATTGCAACTGCAAGTTGCTTCAGTGCCTTAGCCCTATTACATGTGGAAGTCACTTTACCAAAATTTAAATAAACAAGCAATTTTTACATGGCTAATTTTCTCAGCAAAAAATTGTCAAGACAGTTTTGTTTGGACTATCTGAATTTGATCTACGCCCAAAATGATAATCGTAAAATGGGAACCTAGCTCTAATTAAAGACGCCTAATTAAGTAGTGTTTTCTTTTTTATCAGCAAAATGCACATCAAATAATAACAAAATCGACAAACGAAGATGGGAGTGTAGAATCCCAGGAAAAGAAACCATTTCTAAATTTTCATTAACAAATTGCAGCACTTCCCTCAACATGTATGTCTAATTGTTAAGTTGAACAAACACATGGAGCTGCCTTTGACCATACTCCATTGATGGACAAGTTGTAAAGTATTCTTCATACACAAATAAACAGTCTCCTTCTTTAGAATCTCTTTGTTAATTAATGAGGCTATTGTATACTAAAATTTAATAAAGATGGGTAATGTGACCTCTCTGACCTACCCTATTTTCTGTTGACTTCACTCCCAATTGAAAATTAGCTTTGATTTAGAATACGATCAATCCAATGCCTTATTTTAATAACTATGAGAATATCCAAATGCACCTGTTCTGGACATAAGGAAAGAGCATCTGATGATATGTACAATGGCTGATCCTTTTATTATTCGAGTATTTTCTAAAACGGCTTTATTTAATTCTTTCTCCTCTCCAAGATCATGAAAAAGTACAAAGACAGACAGGATAATCACTTTTGTTGGAGCTATTTATATTCAGTCCACAAATCAATTATTAGTGAAACTTTGTGATCTATAAAAACACAAAACCGGAGCATGTTATTGGTTGAGAGACTTCATAGCGAAGCTCAAGACCAGAATTTCAACTCCAAAAGATTTTGCTTCATAATTGAAGTTGAATCTATTCGAATCTCAAACATAGACTATATGCCATTTGGAACCTTATAAACTATCTTGCTCGATAAGAGGAGGTGGTTACTCACCTACACCCACAACCCCACGAATGTGGGTTTGAGTCACTAAAGGAACAAAGGGGATCAAAGGGAAATTTAAAAAAAAAAGAAAAACTATCTTGCTCAGATCTTTATAAAGGTCGTTGGACGCGTGTTGGAATTCTCAAAAGTTAATGCATTTTTGTAGGACTCGACACGGGTATTGCGATATTTTTGAAGAATTCAAACAACATAGCTTATAAAAGATGAACAACTTGTACATATCGGATCGAATAAAATAATGAAATGATTTTTATTAATTTTCTTGGGAAAGCATAGGGGGATGCCAAAAAGAAGAAGAAGAGATCCTAGGTGATCAGATCTGAACTCTGCCCATTTAACCAACGTAAAATGAAGTTACAACTATTAGGTTGCAACCTTACAAGTCCTATGTTTGGCTGAAAGTAGTAGAAACAGAAGATAAGTGCAGAAGAGACATCATAATGTTAGTCTTTGACATGTAAAATTATTTGGTTCTGAAAGGCAGAAACAACATTATGCCCTACTTTTTTCCAGATAATAAAAAGCGACCAATCGTTAACATTAATTTCATCCAGCTGTGGAATGTTATTGGAACAAAATTATGTTGGAGCGCCGATTAATCAACACTTTAATCCTGTAATTATCCTTTAATTTGGGGGACCTCTAGCTTAAGTGCGCTGCTTAAATTACAGGCTCTTTTAGTCTCATAATCATTTGTGGCAAATACAAGAGAAGCTTATTGGTTCCTGTCATATTTTTTCACCTTTTCTTTTTGCTTCTTTTTCTTAATATAAACGAAAAGAATTTAAAAAAAAGAAGGCACAAACCAACAGGGCGTTCTCTTTTTCTGGTGCAAATGTGACATGACAAGCCCTTAATTCTGTAAAGAATTATAAAAGGAAACATCCCACTCTCACCATTAATATGAATGTGCTCCCAAAAGTTCATTACATCTTGAAATAAAGATATACTCCCTCCATATCTCTTGTGCACGTCCCTTGAGAAAGAATAATTTTTGACTAATTATCCTTATTGAACGTTTTCTTAATTTATGTGTCATCTCTATCAATGACATTATCTATATTTTTATTAAATGTGAATGCAATTTATTATTAAGGGTAAAAAAAAAAAAATATAATCAATTTTATCTTAAACTTCTAAAATGACTAATATTTTGAGCATATTACTAGTATAATTGTTACCAAATTATGGAGTTTGTTGGTGGGGATAGTAGCAGTTAATGAGTTGATGACATGTGCCCCAATAATGACAACATTTCAACAACCACCCAACTAGAAAGACTGCCATTTTCATCACATTCTATGATTATTATTGGCCTTCTTCTTCATTTTTCTAATAATTATGGAGCCTATGACATCCACCCTTCTTCCTTATCCATGTGACTTCTCATCTTCCCTTATGACCTAATGGCTAATGCTACTGGCAGGGCAGTTCGAAACAGATATGCATTATCATCAACTTTGCAAAATTATCTACGTCTACCACCCACGACACGTACAAAAAAATGTACAAACATGCACTACAAGAAAAATGTCATTTTGCAAGGAAAATTAGCGAGAGAATATACAAGGCCAAAAAGATAATATTTACCCGTAAAATAGCATATTTGAATTTATAGCGTTATAGACAAGCAAATCAATTTGACCCAAAAATAGTAAATAAAAAAGCAACTAAATAAAATTATCAAATGAAGTTAAAGAAGATAACTTAGCCTTTCTGATGGCAAGAGTGAGAACAATGTTCAAGAACTAAGATTGAGCGTTAATATGAAAGTAGATTATAGTTTTTTTGTGTGCAGAGTATTTCGTGTCTACAATGAATATTAATCTTCCTATTTATAGCTCTATTCAGGGAGACAGGAACTTCAAATCAAGCCCTTCTTAAATGAGGATAAAACCGTCATTGATGGATAATTAACGGTTGGCTATAGATGCAGATATTCTGTAACGGCTGCTCATTGAATGTTATCCAATGACAATGCTTTAAATTTTTATTACCGGCTATATGTCTTCGGGATTCGTTCAGCACTGATTGCATGCTTACATTAGGTGCCAGCTGTTTGCTGACTTACGTCCCATCGGTCTTTAGTTCCACGTGTCATTTCATCATTAGCCTAGCGGTCACTAACAAATTTAACCCCATACAGACAATATTGATGAAATTAACCCAGGAATTAATTAGGATTCTTGGAATCTATTTCAAAGCAACGTGCCCCTTGGAATCAATATTTCTCATTGCACAATTGATTACTAGTCTTACACTATGGGAATCAAAGGGAATGGAGAAATTTATGGTGCATAGCTGCTTCCCTTTAAATGGATCTTATGCGGCACGAATTTGAATTAATTGGGCCATTAGATTCCGGATACCAAATGGTTAGAGGAAGAAAAAAATAATGAACAACACCCTAGTGAACTGATCGAAATTATTTTATGAACAACACCCTAGTGAAAAAATAATGAACAACACCCTAATCCCTTACTAATTCTTTTAGCAAGGGAAGATATCATAGTTGCTGAGCACTTAGGTTGAATTGTAGTTGATCAGATATTGAGGCAGTAGAATATTAGACCAAGTCTATTAGTCCCTTTCAAGCCATTCTGGATTTCTTCTGTTTTTGACTTAATTCCACGTGCATCTCTAGTTGTCATGAACAACACCCTAGTGAACTGATCACTTCGGTACATTAATTTGAAAACTTCATCAATGAGTTATTTTTTTGAAGAGCAAACATGTAGGTACTCAAAAGGACCATTTATTTAATGCATATACCCTACAAATTAACGAATCGTTTAATGGCTTTCCCAGTTATACGTTTCAGTACGTTAAAATGAAGAAGACAACTTGAGGATATGTCAATTTCGCACGGATGGTTTCACCATTGAGAACTGATTTGAGGTTTACTCTATTCTAGATAATGACTTTGATAACTGTTTAACCAAAAATTGGGATTTCGGTCAAAGCTTATTTTAGAAGAACTCGGGCTACTGATAATCAAATAGAAATAAGAATAATTGACAAATAATAGCTGAATATAAAGCAGAGTAAATCAATATATTCCAGTAGTATTTTGTGTCCTTACAAATGATCAGTCTTCTCCTTTTATAGCCATCTCTAGGTAATATGTTTTGTTTCTATCATAATAGAGTCATTATTGACAATTAATGACATTTAATGAAACGTTATAATTGGTAATCATATTTGATTCAATACAGATTCTCTAACGTTTTCCGTATTTAATGCCGGTAATACGTATTTATTCCTCATTTACTATCAGATTCATTCTCTTCAATCATAAAGAGGTTCGAGCATCTATCTTCCTTGTTTTTCCTGAATATCTGCCCGTGCCTCTTGTGCTTCTTTGATTATTCTTGGCCAAGCATCATCCTTTGACCAGTCCACATATCATGACGTGTCATCTTACAATAAATTTCCTATATAAACTTAATTTTTCCCAATACAATAACAATGTATAGTTAAATGGGGCGTGGAAGAAGAAACAATTGGTGTTGAGGCATGAAATGTGGAAGCATAGGGAGCATATATATATATATATATATATATATATGAAGCAATATTGGCATAGTACTCAGTAAATGCAGTGCTATTATTTGTTTGTCCAATTATGAGGGTATACTTGCTAAATGAATGAAGAGTCACATCGTCTCCAAAATAGCAAGGATTTGAGAATAGCTCTGTTCCTTGCTGTTTAACAAAGCATACAAATTACTTACAACCAGAGAAATGGTTACTTATCAGCAAATTTGCCTATTTCTGTTTATAGAAGAGAATGGGGGGTTATGGTATTTCTAGTTTATGCGTTAGTCATGAAATTCATATTACTTTTACCTCAGCCAAACATCACAAACTTGTAAATTGTAATATTGAAAAAAGAAACTGGGAAATGGATAATTTGAATAAGTCCTCCTACTAATTTCATCAAATCAAAGTCAGCCGACTAGACGCACCACTAAGCTAAGATTTCTTATTCGTTTCCAAGTTAAGTGGTTCAAATAACATTTCAAAAATGTCAATGATTGAATCCAAGAAAATCTGATATTCTGTGGATTCACAAGATTCGGGATTAAATTTTTTATATCTTTGTTATAGTTGGTAATGATTAGGCAGTGCACTAATTCGAGAATGATTAACTAGCCGCAATTAGATAAAAGTAGAAGCAAACCCCATAACAGGGATTTCAATTTTAGCCATTAGTAGAAGCCAACTTTAATTTGCAAGGTAATTCGTCAAAAGCACCATTATCAAGCTTTCTTATATAATACTTCCACAAATGATATTGCACTTTGTTTGGTTACTTTGCCACTGAGTGGGAGGTTTACTATATCCATCAAAACCAGCTGGCGAAGTATGAAACAGCACTAATGTAATATGCTAGTGAAGTTGACGGAAGCAACAAATCCTAGCCTTTTTTCAACTCCAAGATCTTGGGTTCTTTTTTCCTATCAGTAAGGTGACATGTAAACTGTAATATGAGTCATTTGCTTGGTTACGACTTTTGTATCAATTTACTAGCCTAAAATTCTCTTGGGTTAAAATAGTTCAATGATACTCTTAATATGATGTGATATTGTCCGCTTTGAATTAAGTCCATACGGTTTTTCCCAAAATGTCTCACACCATTAACAGATCCCTACACCTTAAATGTAGACTATCAATCTTTTTAACTACTAATGCAGGATTTTGTACGTACCCCTAACAATTTCAAATTAATGGGAGTCAACTATACTATTTAGGCACTATACTAATGCCGATGTAGTGCGTGTTTAAGTGGGCGCATCTTAACAAATTCAATCTTCAAAGGATTCATCATAGATTGATTATTTTTATGTTGGCTATTGGTCTACCGTAATTCTGATTTATTATGTTTTGTGAAACTCACCATAGGCGAAATTTTTGTCATGGCTTTGGCAGAAACACCTGTCTTTCGAAATAACTCTAATCCAACTAAAAAAACAAGAATATAAGAGAAGAAAGAATGACAGAGATACAAAAAAAAAATGCATAACAATGCAAATTATCTTAATTATTGATCACCCATTAGGTAACTCACCTCGAATAGAAAGGAGAAAAGTAGAACTGCTGGTCAAGACATTAAACGGCAAGTGCTCTAGTCAAATCGCTTTCTAAAACACTTGCCTCGTCTGGGATCCAAACTTCTTTAAATTTCTAGTGAAGGCAGAGTTTTCTTTGCTCGCGTAACTTACACAAAATATATTGGGTGCCAACATAATTTATTGTCGATAATTTGTCAATTCCTCTTATAAGTTCTTCTCGGAATTTGGCATGGCATGGCATGGCATGGCAATCAGGTCCAACAATTGGCATCAAAAGCCTATGTCTTAACATTTGGTAAATGATAGCCTAAAGTTTTTCTCTCTCTTCTAATGGTTCAACCACCATCCTAAAAATAAGCTTCATCAAAATTATTTTCCTTAAAAATAACAAAAAATATTTAAAACCCTTTCTCTTTTATCTTATAGCAACAATCATCCTAGAAATTAGGTTCCATTTCCTTCAATAGTATCCGAAAAAGCTCCCAAAATTTTTAAAATTAAAAATCGCTCGCTTTATCTTTGCACGAAAACCCTACGTGTCTTCGGGCAAAGAGGGGCAGCTGTAAGCACGTGATTTTTGCCCAATATGAGAATTACTCCCAAAAATTCAAAAATAAAATAATTTTCCTTGGTGTGCAATTTTGTGATATTTTGTGATATTTTGAATAATTATTTGTATTTGTCTGTGCATGTTTATTTGCTAAATTAATAAAAAATACAAAAATATGTCGCATTTTGTATGTAGGATTTAATTCTATAATTTGTTAGTAATTAAGTTTGTTTACAAAAAAAAAAAAAATTACAAAAATAGGCATCGTTTGCATTTTTAGCATTTAATGTCCAAATATACAATTTTATGCTTAATTATTACTTAATTGTGCGTTAATTGTTATTGGAAGTTAATTTGCACTTTTATAACTTAATTTAGTTCTTAATAATAATTTAAGTATTTTTATAATTTAGTTTTAGAGAAATAAAAAGAAGAAAAGAGAGCGAAAATATAAAGAAAGTCGGAATTGGGCCTCTTCTTCGATTTCAAGCCACATGCCCAAAAAATGGCCCAATCTTCCCAAACGACCCCGTATATTTCAAACCAGGTCAACCCGGTCCATAACCCAACACCCCCTATCTTGCATTTCAAAAAAAAAAACAAAGCAAAACAAAACAAAACAAAAAAAGAAAAGGAAGAAAACCCTAAAAAATCCCTCTCTCTCATCCCCCCCCCCCTCTTTCTCTTTCTCTCTTTTCTTCTTCTTCTTCAAGCATCCAAACACCCCATCCATGGCTGCCCTTCCCCCACCTCTTCTCCTTCACATACACACACACAACCACGGCAACACAACACACACACAGCCGCCGCCCGTGTTTCTTCTTTTTCTTCAAGATCGCGAGTGTTTCTTCTTCTTCAAGTTCACGTTGATCGTTGCTTCTTCTTCTTCCTCACTTCATGATGCTGCGTGACTGCTTCGTCCAGCATCTACTGATGCTCACGTTTTGCGTTGCTGCTGCCCCGTCCGGCATCGCTTCCACGGTTGTCTGCTACCTCTCCTTCAAGCTCTTCGTTTGTCCGTTCGTGATCGTCTTCGGCGTCAAATGATTTTGGTGCGATATTTGTTTCCAGGCAGATTTGTTTCCGTTCAAGTTCGTCATTGTTTCGATCCGGTTAGTGGGTTTTTGAGTTTCATTTTTTGCCCGTAATTTGTTTGATATTTTTCGGATCCAAAATCGATAAATGATTCAATTCTTGTTTTGTTTGTTCATCATTGAAATAATTTTTTTTAGTTTGTTTATATGTTTGGTTGGTTTAATTTTCAGATTCAAATGAAAATTTAATTAATTGATTTTCAGTTTATTTCATGTTAATTTAATTTTTGCAAAAAAGGAATTGTTAGTTTAGGTTTAATATTGTTAGATTTAGTTTAAATCGCTTGAATCCGTTGTTTGTTTAATATAGATTTCATTCATGATCATGTATCTTTGTTATATTTTTTTGTTGGATTTAATTAAGAAAGATTAATTGATTATTTGAAGATTAGTGATTTGAATATGTTTATTTGTTTTGTTTAAGTTCAATTCGAAATTTGAATAAAGTTTGTTATTGTGGTTGAATCTTTTCATTTGATCTTGAATCCGAAATTTGTATAGTTTGATTTTCTTATTTCTTGTTTATCATTTGTGATTATTTCTTGAATTGGTCTCATAATCTTGTTTAAAGTTTAATATAAGAATTGTTTGTTGTAATGTTGTTAGAGTTGATGTTAAGTTCAATATTATTGAATTTAAGAATCTAAATATACTTGTTTGATTGTTGTTGTTGTTTAAATCCGAAAAATAGGTTTGTTGTTGCTAAAAATATTGTTCAATCAAATTTTAGTTGTTCTTGGTTGTTCAATTTGTGTTCATGAGATTTGTTGTTGAAATGTTGTTAAAATCATGTTCATGTGATATTGTTGTTATGATGTTCATCCGTGTTCATATTGTTGTTTGAACATTGTTAGAAATTGATCATATTGTCTATATTTTGGTTAAGTTTGATTAATTGATGTGTTATAGCTGATGGGTAGTTTGGTAAATTTGTAATACGTTCAGGGGTAGTTTGGTAATTTCAGTAAGGTCGGAAGGGGTAGTTTAGGAATTGTACATTTTGTAATTGTTTATTTGAAGCATGGGGGACAAAATGAAATGGGTGGGTTGTGATATGATTATTTAATATAAAGGGGGGACAAGATTTAATTTAAAGGGGAATCTTGCATTATTTTAAATGAAGCATGGGGGACAAAATGAAATGGGGTGGTGTGATATGTTTATTTAATGTAATGGGAATGAGTGGGAAGATAATGGGTTGGGTAGAGAAAAAGTATTGATTTTAATTAATTGAAAGGTTTATGGGATGGGTTATATATGTGAAGTCTTGAAATCAAAAAAAAGAATACAGAGAGAGATAGAAAAAAAAATACACAGATACGAGAGAGAGAAACAAATCTAAAAATAAGAGAGAGAAAAGGGCTGAACATTTAAGAGATAGAAAATTCCGAAAAATATTTAAGATTTCAAAATAAAAAAAAAAACTAAAAAACAATATTCTGCTTTCTTTTGTTGTTTGAAATCAGAATTAATTGTTGTTTCATCAAAGCTGGAAGATTTTGTTTTTTTTGGATTACTACTCCACTGGTTTGTTATTGTTGCTGGGCTATTGTTGCTGTGTTGTACTGATTTTACTGTTGCTGCTGATTCTCATATTCATTTTCTTTTGCTTCCAATATCAGGTACACAACTGAAAAGCTGGTTATTGTAATCCGAAATATGAAGCATGAATACATATGAAGAATGAAAATTTGAAGTTTTAATTTCATTTTTTTTCTTCGTTTCTTTTGTTGATTGTATTTAAGCTATTTCATGAATTACTAAATAATAGCTGGAATAAGAAAATAATATCATAAGTTAGTCTGTAATAAATCAGTTCGGCAAAACAGGTTAATTCACTAGCTATGAAGGCTTCAAGATTGTAGGTTGATCATGAACAAGTAGCTAAATTTAGTTAAAACATGAATTTAAATTAAACATCGTAAATTAGGCATTAAGGCATGACTTGAGCTTAAGCAAGATTAGAAGAACGTTTAAGTCTAATAAACTTTCTAATAAGCTTTAGTAATTATGGTTAAATCTAGTTTCAAATGATTGTGAATAATTAATCTCAATAATATTTTTTTAAAAAAATAATAACAATGCTGAGTTTTAATCTAGCTATATTTGTTTATTTTGAATATTAGTTGTTGAATTTTTATTTTATTTAAAATTTCGAAATTAAGAGTAAAATTCCTTTTTTTCATCAATATTTGTATTAACCAAGCAATTAGCATGTCATGTTTTCTTAAAATTATAAAAGCTAGTAATTAATTAGGATTTTTCTTTCTTTATTTTAGAGACTAATTTTTATAGAAAAAATGTAGTCGCTTTAAGATTTGTCCATTTAAAATAAATGAGATGAGCCTCGCTTAATGAAATGTATAGATTTCGGGGCCCTCAATAAATGTACAGTTAATTGCTTAGAATTAGAGAGGAGCCGTTTTAGCAAATTTCACGGCCCTACCCAAAATAATGACACGCTAGTCGCTCTAGGCGCGTATTTAATAATGTTATTTCCTTAAATACGGGTGTGCATTTATGTAACCCAAATCTAAATCTCAACGGAGTCGAAATGTGTCGATAACCACGGGTGCAATTGATTGCGACGTGATTTGAAATACGTTTTCACAATGTTGCAATTTTTCGTAAAATAATAACAATAAATAAAAAGAATAATAAAAGCGGCTAAGGAATAAAATTTGCACATAAGTTTATAATACGTATTATATTAAATAATCAAGCCGAATATAACAGTTAAGCGACCGTGCTAGAACCACGAAACTCGGGAATGCCTAACACCTTCTCCCGGGTTAACAGAATTCCTTATCCGGATTTCTGGTGCGCAGACTGTAATACAGAGTCATTCTTTTCCTCGATTCGGGATTAAAATAGGTGACTTGGGACACCCTAAATCTCCCAAGTGGCGACTCTGAAATAAAGAAATAAATCCCGTTTCGACTGTCCTTTAATTGGAAAAAACCCTTGTACCCTCGCGGGTGCGGAATAAGGAGGTGCGACAGCTCTGGCGACTCTGCTGGGGACATGACCCAGAACCACTAGTTCAGGGTTCAAGAATTCGAGCTTAGAATAATTGTTATATTTGGCTTTATATCTGATATATATTGCATGTTCTGACATAACATACTAAATGTTGTCTTTTACCGCTTTGATATTATCTGAATTGTATATAAACTGTGCCGAAACCCTTCTCTTCTTACCTCCGGGGAGAAGCTCGCTGGTCGAGGCTCCCTATTCTGTTAGTGTCAATACCTGAAATAAGAAAGAGGACGGATAAGTTACGAAGCCGGATGGCCTTTTGGTTCCCGGTAAGTTGCCCCCTCCTCGACTCGAGTTGTCCGCTCGGGTACACAGTCTAGAACATATACCCAGGTTATAAACCTAGTATAACGAAACCTCATGTCGGATCCCTAGTAGGAACGATTATTTGCATCACGTTACATTTGACTTAGGGGACTCAACACAGGGGTTGGGTCCGTCTAGGACTAGCAACCTGAAATGAAAAGACCATTTTAATGCATCCTACTTGCTCTGTACATATATTTGTTTCGAACTTGCATGTTGACCGGTTTCTGAATCTCGGGAATGTTGGAAAATTAAAAAAAAAAGAGGGAAAAAGAATATATCAGTTAGGGAGTTAATTGATTATTTTAAAAAAAAAATCAATGACCAATTACTGGCGAAGCTCTGCCGAAATTTTGAAGAAAAAAAAAGAGGAAAATATTTTATTTTGTTTTACTAAAAAATATAGAAAAAAAAAGAGTCTTTTATTATTATTTTTTTTCCGGAAAAATAGATTGTTTTATTGTTTGTTGAAAATGAAAAAAAAAATCGTTATTTTGTCTTTTTCAAAAATAGAAAAGGAAAATAGATTGTCTTGCCAGGAAAGAAATAAAAATAAAAAAGAGTCATGTTTTAAAATAGTTCGGTTAATTTGCCCGAACTACGCGGGTTTGATTCTCACCGGATGTGAGATACGTAGGCAACCCTCATCGGGTCCAACCCCCCTTTTTTGCTAAAAAAAAAGCCAAAAAAAAAAAACATGTCAAGAATTTTAATTTTGCCATAAATAAGTCGGGTGGTGTCTAACCTCCCCTTTTGCTAATAATAGCAAAATATATATGTCAAATTTCTAAGAAGTCGGGTGACGCTGTTTTATGAAGACATAGCCGAATGTTCCCGAAGGGGACGCCGGAAGGCTGACTTTGCATAAACAGCCACATTTGGGTCATATTTAAGATTTGGTCCAGTTGACCCACACAGCCTTAAAAATCTTCGTCCCCGAGACGTTGAAAGGTCGTGTTTGCAATAGTGAGTTTCCTAATTTGAAAAACGATAAAAAAAAAAGAGTCATAAATAAGTCAGGTGATGTTGTTATGTCATAAATAGCCAAATATTCCCAAACGGGGCACCGGAGGGCTGACTTTGCATAAACAACCACCTTTGGTCGTATTTTGATTTTTGACCTTCACAGCCTTAAAATTTTTGCCCCTGAGGCGCAGGAAGGCCGTGTCGCAATATCGGGTCTTTTATCTAAAAATATTAGAATTAAGAATTGAGTTCTTCATTTAAAATATAGGGTTAATTTTGAGTCGATAATATAGATAGTAGTTTTTGGAGTTAAATAAAAGTTTTCTTTTGTTTAAACGCTTTAATAAATGTGCAGGATGAGCACAACAATAAATGAGCCTTTTTCAATAATGACCAAAATCCCTTTTGAGTTGCAATTGTGGTGGAATGATTTGGGCAAAGAAGGGCAAGACGAAGTGAGAAAATATTTGAAAGACCTTCCGGATTTATTAGACATTCAGCCTCGGGGGGATATCATCAGGGCATTGGTCGCCCATTGGGATTCGGCACATAATGTGTTTCATTTTTCAGACTTTGAACTCACCCCAACAATAGAAGAAATAGCGGGGTACATTGGAAGTGACCAAGCTCCATTGAGATTCAAATACTTGATTGCTCCTAGAGCCATTACCATACATCGATTCCTGGATTCCTTGAAAGTACCCCGGACAGTTCATCACCCAGATTTTGCAAAGGGTTTCTGCAGTTTCTGCTTCGTGTATGATAGATATGGACATGTGGGCGGGTTCAATAATCCAGACTTTAAGCTTTGCAGCAGAAATAGCCGACAAAAATGGGAGAAACACAGGCGAGTGGCATTTATGGTAGCTTTTTTGGGTCTCGTAATATTCCCAAGGAAAGATGGTAATATTGATTTGAAAATAGCAGGCGTCGTCAGTACTTTGCAAACCATGGGGAAAAGCACTTTAGCACCTATGATTGTGACTGATATCTTCAGAGCTCTCACTGCGTGCAAAGCTGGGGGCAAATTTTTTGAGGGATGTAACTTATTGTTACAAATATGGATGATTGAGCATTTGTGCCCGCGCTCTCAGTTATTGAGTTATGGCTCGGCTGAGAAAACTTGTATAGGGGAATTTTGTACGAGAATCAAAGGGGTTGGTCTACCTGAAGGAGTCACAGCTTGGGCATTATTATTTCGGAACCTCGAGGCTAGCCAGATACAGTGGGTGCTTGGATGGTTGTCTGTCGAGGAAGTCATATATATGCCAGCAGCCCGACCGCATTTTTTGTTAATGGGACTCAAAAGCATACAACCTTATGCACCATATCGGGTTCTGAGGCAACTCGGTAGATATCAAGTAATACCTAGAGATGAAGATTTAAGTACCCAAGTGATCGAAATTAGTCCTGACGGTCGATTCCCCGAGGAAGAGGTTCGTCAAATTTGGAGTGAGTGTCAATATCTGATGGCAAACACTTGTGTGTCTGATAGGGTCAGAGGGGAAATTGCTCCAGGGTATCACGAATGGTTCAGAGGTGACGTGGCATATGGAAGACCGGCTAAAAGACCTCATCTCGAAGATTTCGCCAAGTCGTCCCAAGAGCAGTGGGATTGGTTAGCAAAGGAAGAAAGCTATCGGGTTGAGATTGGTAAATTAAAGCAACAAGTCGAGAGTCTGAAATTCGAGAGCAGTGTACAGGTTGCCGAGGATCAAGGTGAAAAGAATAGACTAGCCAGAGAAAATGACGCTCTTAAAGCCCAAGTCCGACAGTTGAAGATAATCATCGATAAGCAACCGAGGAGCCGATCTGATGAACAATTGGTAAAAAGATTGGAAAGCGAAGTCAGAGAATGGCGGGATGAGCTAGGAAAAGCTGAAAATGTCATGGCAGAACTCAAGGCACAATGGGCGACAAGAACCGAAGAGCGTCGCCAATACTTGAATCAGTTGAAGAGGGACCATGAGAAAATTGTTGCCAATTTAAAGAGAAAAGTAGTTGCCCTTGAAGGTAGAGCGGTTAGGCAGGCTAGAGACTTCGAAACTGAGAGCGGACATTGTTACAACTTGTTAGCCCAAATGGAGGCAGAAGTGCAACAGCTGCAAGACCAGCACTTGCAAGACTCCCGAGCTTTAAAGACGTGCAGCGATCAGATAAGACGCTTGCTCATAGAAAAGAAGCAAACAAAAGACAGGATTAGAGCCATTGTTCATGCTATTGTCAGGAGATGCCGGGTTTGTGAAGACATGACCCGTACTACTTTTATCTAAGCAGTGATGATCTATGTGAAGCGAACCATGAATGAGTTAGAGCAGCTTGAAAGGGATTTGGATCCTAGACCCGCGGCGAGGCCGAACGACGCCCCGCGGATACCTAAGTTTGAAGCACTAGAATATGCATAGTCCGTGTCTTTGAGTGTCTACCATGTCGAGTCAGTCTTTTGTACGTCCGGATTGAGTATGTTTGCAGCTTAGAGTTTTTGTTTGCTTTCAGATTGCGTTTGTTAGTTTCTTTCCAAAACAAAAGATGTCAAGTTTGTAAGAGTCTGTTTATTAATGAAAGTTGAGCATTTTATTTCCACCCATATTTTTACATTTATCTGCACGAACTACGCTTGGTTTGATTCGTGCGGGGTCACGATACGTAGGCAATCTCTATAGGATTCGACCGTAATTTTTTTTTTTAAAAAAAAGAAGAAGAATATATATTTGTCAGAGCAAAAATAAGCTGGGATGATGCAGGAGGTCAGAGCAAAAGCATGTTAGAAATGATTAAATGCCTAGGAGCATTGCATCCCCCTAACGTGCAATTACAATATCTGTTAAGACTCTAACACTGACAAGTTTGTTGTTTTTCCAATATCAGTTAGTTGTTAGAGCGTACTGGCACCGTACCATTATCAAACAAGATCAAAATGTCCTATACCAGAAAGCATGACTGGGTCAGACAACAGCGTTGAGTCAGAAAAAACGGCCAATCAGATGTTGAAGGAAGCCCTGGAGAAAATGGAAAAAATGAGGCTAGAAATGAATGAAATGCAGATAGCCTTAGCTAGAACCCAGAAGGGGCAAGAACTACCCGTTACTCCTACCCTCCAACCAGTACACACGCCGGAATACCCCTCTCCCGGTCCTTCAACAAGTTTCCCAAGCCATCACTATTATCAGGGAAGAGAGGCTTATGATTCCCAAGCTCCACCTCCCACTCAAAACCCTCCTCCACCAAATGTTCCCGTCTTTGTGGCACCTCCCCCAGCTCCACTACATAGATCATCCAGTGAGCCGCTATTCCAAGCTCACGACACCCAATATTACCCTCCCGAACCCACTTTCAAAGCGCCTGAGCCATATACCTCTTCTCCCCATTTTGAAATCCCGGGAGAAGTTGAGAAACCGGTTAAGAATGCAGAACAAGAGGAGGTGATTCGTAAAGTCAAAAGCCTGGAGCAATCCTTCAGGAGCATGCATGGTTTAGGAAACCAAGTTAGTGTCGCATACAAAGATTTGTGCCCTTTTCCTGATGTACAGTTGCCTGCGGGGTTTAAAATGCCGAAGTTTGACTTATATGAGGGGCACGGTGACCCAGTAGCCCATCTGCGTGGTTTTTGTAGCAAAATGAGAGGGGCTAGGGGAAAAGATGAGTTGTTGATAGCATATTTCGGGCAAAGCCTGAGCGGGTCAGCGCTAGAATGGTACACGAGGCAAGACCCCGGCCGATGGTATACATGGGATGATTTGGCCCAGGCATTCATCGGCCATTTTCAATATAACCTCGAAATAGTCCCTGATCGTCTGTCATTGTTGAAACTAGAAAAGAAGCCTGGGGAAAGTTTTAGAGAGTTTGGTTTCCGCTGGAGGGAACAAGCTGCAAGGGTTGATCCTCCCATGCGGGAAAGTGAGATGGTAGATTACTTCTTGCAAACATTGGAACCTACCTATTTTGGTCATCTAGTGACATCTGTCGGGAAGTCGTTTAATGAAGTGGTAAAGGTGGGAGCCATGATTGAAGAAGGATTAAAATCTAACAAGATCTTGAGCTACTCGGCTTTGAAAGCAACCACCCAGGCCATCCAAAGCGGTACTGGTGGTGTGCTGGGAAAGAAGAAGAAAGAAGAAGTTGTTGCAGTTGAAGCTAATGTTTGGTCCAGGCACAATAACCGTCCACTCTACTACAACCAACCCAGACCCCATCACCCAAACTATCAATATACCTCATATGGTCCACCGCAACACTATTATCCACCACCAGAACCACAATTTTCTATTCACCACGCCCAGACCTACACTCAACCCCCAGTGCACTCGCAATGGCGTACACCAAGTCCCCAAAATACACAGCCACACCCACAAAACACCTATCCACCTCCCAGGGCTAATAAACCAGGAACCAGCTTCCGCCCAAACCAAGCTTTTAGAAATGAGAAGGCCCCAAACAAAAAAACATTTACCCCGCTGGGAGAATCTTACACTTCTCTTTTCCACAGATTGAAACAGTTGGGGATGTTGACCCCAGTTGAATCCAAAGCACCAAATCCTCTTCCCAGAAACCTGGACCACTCTGTTAGCTGCGAGTATTGCTCAGGGATGCCGGGGCACGATACTGAAAAATGTTGGAAGTTGAAAAACGCAATCCAAGAGCTCATTGATAATCGTCGTATTGAGGTACAGGCTCCAGAGGCCCCGAACATCAATCAAAATCCGTTACCAGCGCATTATGAGGCCAACATGATCGAACTGATACATAAGGGGGCAGAGCCTAAGAAACCTTCGCAGGTGGTTATGGTGATTCGTTCTACGGAAACCAAAGAAAAGACAGTGAGTGCAAGGCCAGTGGTTCAGTTAAAAGCAGTAGAAGACAAGCCAGTGCTAGTAATGGGAAAGGGACTGTTTGTGGCCGAGAAAAAGCAGGAGTCAGTCAAGATAGTGGTACTAAGGTCAGTATCCACGCCCGTGGTGGTTGTGAAGGGAGTCTATATAGAGTCGGTTGTCATAAAACCGGTAGTCCAGTTACCCATGGTTGATAGCAAAGCCGTACCCTGGAAATATGACAAAGTAGTGGTGACATACAAAGGAAAGGAAATTGAGGAAGAAAGTTGTGAAGCACAGGGACTGACGCGGTCAGGACGTTGTTTCGCCCCTGAAGAGTTGAGAAAAGCTAAGGGTGCAAAAGACAATCCAGTGCCAGTTAAAAAGCTATAACGGAAAAGGAAGCAGAAGAGTTTCTGAAAAAGATGAAAGGACAAGATTATTCCATTGTTGATCAACTGAGAAAAATACCGGCCCAAATCTCGTTGTTGTCATTATTAATTCACTCTGATGAGCATTGCCGAGCTTTAATGAAGATATTGAATGAGGCTCATGTGCCTGACAAAATCTCAGTAAACCATTTAGAGACAATTGCCAACAAGATCTTTGAAGTGAACAGGATAGCATTTTCTGATGATGAATTGCCTATGGAAGGCACAGAACACAACAAGGCTCTCTATTTAACGGTCAAATGTGAAGGTTCAATGGTTACTCGGGCACTAATCGATAACGGGTCGAGCGCTAATATTTGCACGTTATCCACATTGAACAAGTTAAAGATTGATGAGGATAGAATCCGCAAAAATAGCATTTGTGTTCGAGGGTTCGATGGAGGGGGAACAAACACAGTAGGGGATATTGTACTCGAATTGACTATTGGCCCAGTCGAGTTCACGATGGAATTTCAGGTGTTGGATGCTGCAGTATCCTATAATCTTTTGTTGGGTCGACCGTGGATTCATGCAGCAAAATCCGTGCCCTCCACACTGCACCAAATGATCAAATTCGAGTGGGACAGACAAGAAATTGTGTTACATGGGGAAGATCCCACATGCGCCGTGAATGATGCCATTGTACCCTTTATAGAGACCGAAGATGATAAGGGGCCATGGGTGTATCAGATCCTCGACACGATTCCGGTGAGCAGGTTGCCTGAGGGTAAAAGTATGCCATGTCCCAGGGTGTCAGCTACTACCGTCATGGTAGTATCAGAAATGTTGAATAACGGGTTCGTGCCCGGGAAGGGTTTGGGGGTTGAACTGCAGGGCATTACTCAACCTGTGTCTTTGCCCAAAAATCTGGACACCTTCGGGTTAGGGTTCAAACCAACAGCAGCAGATGTCAGAAAGGCCCGTAAATTGAAGAAGAAAGCTTGGGTGCTCCCTAAACCAATTCCTCGATTGTCCAGGTCCTTCGTCAGACCGAGTATTAAGAAACAATCATTGGCAAAGATGTCAGGTTCGTTAATTGAGGCGGATGGGAATTTGGATAAGGTGTTTGAGAAAGTATTTGCTGAAGTAAACATGGTTGAGGCCGGGGAAGGGTCAAGCAGAGCAGACATACAGTACATCGGACCACATGCTAACATCAACAATTGGGAAGCTACTCCTCTTCTAGTTCGGAGGGAGTCGTGGTAGTGGGTTTTGTTTTCCTTTTGTCACCTGGATTATTCCAGGGTTTGTAATCCAGTTGTTATGTTCCGTCCGTTTGGGTGAGTTAAAACCTTGTTGTCTTTACGTTTAATGAAATGCAATTTTCTTCGTCCCTAATTCTCTTTCCATTTTCTTTTCTTTTCTTTGTACAGTTCTTTTTATGCTGATATCAATGACATGACATGCATGAGGAATCTTCGGCCCAGTTTTAAAAGCCAATCTAGTTCAGAAGTAATAATACAAGAGATCGAGTGTGATGATGGGATGGATTGTAATAATGATGAAGCTTATGAGGAAATTAGTAAAGAATTAAGTCACTTTGAAGAAAAACCCAAACCTAACCTAAATGACACAGAAGCAGTTAATCTAGGGGACCAAGACAATGTACGGGAAACTAAAATATGTGCTCATTTGGAGCCACAACTCAAGGAGGAGATAATTAAAGTATTGCATGAATACAAAGACGTTTTTGCATGGTCATATGATGATATACCGGGTCTAAGCACCGATTTGGTGGTTCATAAATTGCCCACTGATCCAGCACTCCTCCCTGTCAAGCAGAAGTTGAGAAAGTTCAAAACAGACATAAGTGTGAAGATCAAAGAAGAGATCGCCAAGCAATTTGAGGCAAGGGTCATTCAGGTTACACGGTACCCCACTTGGTTAGCCAATGTCGTGCCTGTGCCAAAGAAAGATGGCAAGACCAGGGTGTGCGTCGATTATCGAGACCTTAACAAAGCAAGCCCAAAAGATAATTTCCCACTGCCCAACATCCATATACTGATCGACAATTGTGCCAAACATGATATTGGCTCTTTTGTGGATTGTTATGCGGGTTATCATCAGATTCTAATGGATAAGGAAGATGCAGAAAAGACGGCATTCATCACGTCGTGGGGAACGTATTGTTATCGGGTCATGCCGTTTGGTTTGAAAAATGCTGGGGCAACTTATATGAGGGCCATGACAACTATCTTCCATGATATGATACATAAAGAAATTGAGGTATACGTGGATGATGTGATCGTTAAGTCTAGACAGCAATCTGACCATGTCAGAGATTTGAGAAAATTCTTTCAAAGGCTTCTCAGGTACAATCTTAAGCTCAATCCTGCGAAATGTGCTTTCGGGGTGCCATCTGGGAAGTTGTTGGGATTCATAGTTAGCCGGAGAGGTATTGAATTAGACCCGTCAAAGATCAAAGCTATTCAGGAATTGCCACCTCCAAGAAACAAAACCGAGGTGATGAGTTTGTTGGGAAGACTGAACTATATCAGTAGGTTCATTGCTCAGCTCACGGCAACATGTGAACCAATTTTCAAATTGTTAAAGAAAGATGTCGCGGTCAAATGGACTGATGAATGCCAGGAGGCTTTTGATAAGATAAAGGGGTATTTGTCAAACCCACCTGTGTTGGTCCCACCAGAACCAGAGAGGCCTTTGATTCTGTATCTGACAGTTATGGACAGTTCATTCGGCTGTGTACTGGGGCAACATGATGTTACGGGCAGAAAGGAGAAGGCTATCTACTATCTCAGTAAGAAGTTCACATCTTACGAGGTCAAGTATACTCATCTGGAAAGGACATGTTGTGCCCTAACTTGGGTGGCACAGAAATTGAAACATTACTTGTCATCTTACACCACTTACCTTATATCTCGCTTGGACCCGTTGAAGTATATTTTCCAGAAACCCATGCCCACAGGAAGGCTTGCAAAGTGGCAGATCTTACTTACAGAGTTCGACATTGTCTATGTGACACGGACTGCCATGAAAGCACAGGCATTAGCCGATCACTTGGCTGAGAACCCCGTTGATGAAGATTATGAGCCTTTGAAAACTTATTTCCCTGATGAAGAGATAATGCACATTGAAGAAATAGAACAAGCTGAGAAGTCGGGATGGAAACTTTTCTTTGATGGGGCTGCAAATATGAAGGGTGTGGGAATAGGAGCAGTACTTATTTCGGAAACAGGTCAGCATTACCCCATTACAGCTCGGCTTCGTTTCTACTGTACAAACAACATGGCAGAATATGAGGCGTGTATATTGGGATTGAGATTGGCTGTGGATATGGGTGTACGGGAAGTCTTGGTCATGGGTGACTCGGACTTACTGGTACACCAGATTCAAGGGGAATGGGAAACACGGGACTTGAAGCTTATACCGTATCGACAATGTCTGCATGAGCTTTGCCAGCATTTTCAGGCCATAGAATTCAGACACATTCCAAGGATTCATAATGAGGTTGCTGACGCTTTGGCTACTTTGGCGTCAATGTTGCACCATCCAGATAAGGCCTATGTTGATCCATTGCAGATTCAAGTCCGTGATCAGCATGCTTACTACAATGTGATAGAAGAGGAAATCGATGGAGATCCATGGTTCCATGATATCAAAGAGTACATCAAAGCGGGAGTGTATCCAACGCAAGCCACCGGTGATCAGAAAAGAACAATTCGACGGTTGGCAAGTGGGTTTTTCCTTAGTGGAGGAGTACTGTACAAAAGAACGCCAGAGCTCGGTTTGTTGAGATGTATAGATGCACGGCAGGCCACAACTATCATGACTGAGGTGCATTCCGGAGTTTGCAGACCGCATATGAGTGAGTATGTTCTAGCAAAGAAGATTCTCCGAGCAGGTTATTATTGGCTCACGATGGAGCGAGATTGTATCAGTTTTGTGCGTAAGTGTCATCAATGCCAAATACATGGAGATTTGATTCATGCTCCACCATCAGAATTACATGCGATGTCTGCGCCATGGCCTTTTGTCGCATGGGGCATGGATGTTATTGGGCCAATTGATCCAGCAGCGTCAAATGGGCACAGATTTATCTTGGTAGCTATAGATTATTTTACCAAATGGGTGGAAGCGAAGACATTCAAGTCTGTGACCAAGAAGGCTGTAGTTGACTTCGTGCATGCAAATATCATATGTCGGTTTGGGATCCCAAAGGTAATCATCACAGATAATGGGGCTAATCTTAATAGTCATTTGATGAAGGAGACATGTGAGCAGTTTAAGATTGCTCACAGACACTCTACTCCGTACCGTCCCAAGGCAAATGGTGCGGTTGAAGCGGCCAATAAGAACATAAAGAAAATACTCCGGAAGATGGTTGAAGGATCTAGACAATGGCACGAGAAATTGCCTTTTGCATTGTTAGGATATCGCACCACCATGCGTACCTCGGTAGGGGCGACTCCTTACTCATTGGTATATGGTACCGAGGCAGTAATACCCGCAGAAGTGGAAATTCCATCTCTGCGAATCATTGCAGAGGCTGAGATCGATGATGATGAATGGGTGAAAAGCCGTCTTGAGCAGTTGAGTTTGATCGATGAGAAAAGATTGGCATCAGTGTGTCATGGCCAACTGTACCAACGAAGAATGGCAAGAGCATACAACAAAAAGGTACGTCCAAGGAAATTTGAAGTCGGGCAATTAGTACTGAGGCGGATCTTGCCTCATTGGGCTGAGGCAAAAGGAAAATTTGCCCCAAACTGGCAGGGACCATTTGTGGTAACCAGAGAATTGTCTAATGGAGCATTGTATTTGACAGATGTGGAAGGAAAATGTGTAGAAATGACCATCAATTCTGATGCGGTCAAGAGATATTATGTATGATTTCTTTATTTTCTGATGTATTTGTTCATATTTGGCACATCTTAAAAATTGAAATGATGAAGGCATTTTGTTCTACTATCCAAACACTCATATCCCTTGTTATCCCCTTCGAGCCTTACTTATTTTTCATACACCTCTTTCGGAATCAGCAGCATTATCAGAGAACACAAGTGCCGAACAAACAAAAAAAAAAAAAGAAAGAAAAGTGAAAAAAAAAGAAAGAAGAGAAACATAACAACGTAGTCTCGCCAGTGAACTACGTTTGACTTGATCCCGAAAGGGTACGTAGGCAGCCTTACTCCAAGGTTCAGTCATACCAAATAGAAATCCAAAAATCCCCAAGCAAGAAACTGGGGCAGAAGTGGTGATTGTTATGAAAGTTGGATTCCGAAAGTTGTAATTTGAACCCATTGGAATTGTTTTGAGCCTTTTATACCTTTCTTTCTAAATCAATCCAAAAGCCTACATTACGGACCGAAGAAAGACCTTATGATCAGTTTTGAGAAATGCCAAGATGAACAGGTAGGAATAACCCACGACAGGGGCAACACTCTGGTTCGAGCAAGAAGAACAAAAAATAAATGAGAGAGTCTTATGGGTGAAAACCCTCACGGGCACCGTAAGGCGACGGGAGCTGAGAGAAAAATAAATGAGAGAGTCTTGTTGGTGAAAACCTTTACGGGCACCTCAAGGCGAAGGTGAGATAAGAAATGGAAAACTGAGAAAGGTATGTTGATAGAAACCGTTTCGCGGTACCGCAGGGAAACAAGGTTAAGGTCTAGATAAATCAAACAAGTGATGGAAGTTCTGGGCAATGAGGTACGGCAATTGAGAGTTGTTTGTTTGGACAGATTGGGCTGATTAATCCAAAATGCATGTCTTGACCATTGGTACTAGTTGTCTCGTTCAGATAAGTTTCTTTTCTTTCTCTTTTCAAACAGTCATCTGGTTTTGGATTCTTCTTATCCTTAACTCAAAAATCATTTCATTTTTCTTTTGAGGGTTTTTATCTAGCTGAGATGTTTCAGTGCCAGTTTTGTTCGATGCAAGCAGAAAGGACTTCAAAGTTCACTACCAGCTTCTAGAATTGTAAAGCACAACGTGGTCAGAGCATGTCAAAAACAACTTAATGTCAAGTGGAATACAGGGAATTAACGGAAGTTTCATCGGTGAAATGATTGGGAAATGTCGTGGGAAAGGCGAAAGCTCAAATAAAAGGTCAGAAAAGTGAAATAACAGCAGGGGTGTAAAGCATTTAGGTCGCCAGAGGTTGGGAAATTTAAAAGTTGGTCAGAAAGTCAAGCGGTTCAGGGTCAGTGCGTGGAAATTAGTCAACACAAAGCAAGGCAGTGGAAGGATTTTTCAGCAAGAATGCCATCAACTAACCACTGTTTTAAACTGACGAAATTTTCTTTGATTAAGCAGGGGGAGAAAAATTAGTTGTTGAAGAGGAATTCTCCAGGAGGGAAAAACAAGCACTAATTAGGATAAATGCAAGTTGTCAAGAGTCCGCCTGGAGAACAGAGACGTATTTTTCAAGTTTGACGTCAGGAGTCCGCCTGGAGAACAGAGACGTATTTTTCAAGTTTGACGTCAGGAGTCCGCCTGGAGAACAGAGACGTATTTTTCAAGTTTGACGTCAGGAGTCCGCCTGAAGAATGGAGACATACAGTTTAAATTTTAAAAGTCAGGAGTCCGCCTGGAGAATAGAGACATTCATTTCAAATTTAGCAATCAGGAGTCCGCCTGGAGAACAGAGACGTACTTTTCAAGTTTGACGTCAGGAGTCCGCCTGAAGAACGGAGACATACAGCTTAAATTTTAAAAGTCAGGAGTCCGCCTGGAGAACAGAGACATACTTTTCAAGTTTGATGTAAGGAGTCCGCCTGAAGAACAGAGACACATAGTTTAAATTTTAAAAGTCAGAAGTCTGCCTGGAGAATAGAGATATTACATTTCAGGAGTTGAAGTTGGGAGCCCGCCCATAGAACAGAGGCATACATTTCAGTCTTTTCATTTCAAGCATTGAAGTTGGGAGCCCGCACAGATAACAGAGGCATATATTTCAGTCTTTACATTCCAAGCGTTGAAGTTGGGAGCCCGCCCAGATAGCAGAGGCATACATTCAGTCTTTTTATTTCAAGTGTTGAAGTTGGGAGCCCGCCCATAGAACAGAGGAATACATTTTAGTCTTTATATTTCAAGCGTTGAAGTTGGGAGCCCGCCCAGATAACAGAGGCATACATTTCAGTCTTTTCATTTCAAGTGTTGAAGTTGGGAGCCCGCCCATATAACAGAGGAACACATTCAGCATTAATTTTCAAGTATTAAAGTTGGGAGCCCGCCCATCGAACAGAGGCATACATTTCAAGATCAAGTCACAGGACAATAAAACAGAGGGTTACAACAGGAATCCCCAGCAGAAAACAATAAAAATCCCCAGCATCAGGAAGCAGAAGGTTGCAATAAGAGGTCCCAGCAAAAACTCAAGTGCATGTGTCGAAAGGAAGAAAAGCATCGGAAGAAAAGCACCGGAAAAAATGCAAGCAGACAAGAAAGCAAGGCAACAAGAAAAATTGCAGTATAGCCTAGCTTCTTGTTTTCTTTTAAGCAAGGTGTAACAAGGAGATCGGTAAGCAGTAGTAATAGCATGCAACAACAGTAACAATGCAGTCCCACGGTAGTCCCAGCTACCAAAAACTTCCCGAACTACATTGACCTGATTCCTGTTTAGCCCAGGATATGTAGGAAACCTTTGAAGCAAAGGTTCGGTCAAATCTTTTTCAAAAATGCTTCACACGGAGTACTCGGATGGGCAAAAATCGCTCGCTTTATCTTTGCACGAAAATCCTACGTGTCTTCGGGCAAAGAGGGGCAGCTGTAAGCACGTGATTTTTGCCCAATATGAGAATTACTCCCAAAAATTCAAAAATAAAATAATTTTCCTTGGTGTGCAATTTTGTGATATTTTGAATAATTATTTGTATTTGTCTGTGCATGTTTATTTGCTAAATTAATCAAAAATATGTCGCATTTTGTATGTAGGATTTAATTCTATAATTTGTTAGTAATTAAGTTTGTTTACAAAAAAATAAAAATTTACAAAAATAGGCATCGTTTGCATTTTTAGCATTTAATGTCCAAATATACAATTTTATGCTTAATTATTACTTAATTGTGCGTTAATTGTTATTGGAAGTTAATTTGCGCTTTTATAACTTAATTTAGTTCTTAATAATAATTTAAGTATTTTTATAATTTAGTTTTAGAGAAATAAAAAGAAGAAAAGAGAGCGAAAATATAAAGAAAGTCGGAATTGGGCCTCTTCTTCGATTTCAAGCCACAGGCCCAAAAAATGGCCCAATCTTCCCAAACGACCCAGTCTATTTCAAACCGGGTCAACCCGGTCCATAACCCAACACCCCCTATCTTGCATTTCAAAAAAAAAAAACAAAGCAAAACAAAACAAAACAAAAAAAGAAAAGGAAGAAAACCCTAAAAAATCCCTCTCTCTCATCCGCCCCCCCCCCCTTTCTCTTTCTCTCTTTTCTTCTTCTTCTTCAAGCATCCAAACACCCCATCCATGGCTGCCCTTCCCCCACCTCTTCTCCTTCACATACACACACACAACCACGGCAACACAACACACACACACCCGCCGCCCGTGTTTCTTCTTTTTCTTCAAGATCGCGAGTGTTTCTTCTTCTTCAAGTTCACGTTGATCGTTGCTTCTTCTTCTTCGTCACTTCATGATGCTGTGTGACTGCTTCGTCCAGCATCTACTGCTGCTCACGTTTTGCGTTGCTGCTGCCCCGTCCGGCATCGCTTCCACGGTTGTCTGCTACCTCTCCTTCAAGCTCTTCGTTTGTCCGTTCGTGATCGTCTTCGGCGTCAAATGATTTTGGTGCGATATTTGTTTCCGGGCAGATTTGTTTCCGTTCAAGTTCGTCATTGTTTCGATCCGGTTAGTGGGTTTTTGAGTTTCATTTTTTGCCCGTAATTTATTTGATATTTTTCGGATCCAAAATCGATAAATGATTCAATTCTTGTTTTGTTTGTTCATCATTGAAATAATTTTTTTTTAGTTTGTTTATATGTTTGGTTGGTTTAATTTTCAGATTCAAATGAAAATTTAATTAATTGATTTTCAGTTTATTTCATGTTAATTTAATTTTTGCAAAAAAGGAATTGTTAGTTTAGGTTTAATATTGTTAGATTTAGTTTAAATCGCTTGAATCCGTTGTTTGTTTAATATAGATTTCATTCATGATCATGTATCTTTGTTATATTTTTTTGTTGGATTTAATTAAGAAAGATTAATTGATTATTTGAAGATTAGTGATTTGAATATGTTTATTTGTTTTGTTTAAGTTCAATTCGAAATTTGAATAAAGTTTGTTATTGTGGTTGAATCTTTTCATTTGATCTTGAATCCGAAATTTGTATAGTTTGATTTTCTTATTTCTTGTTTATCATTTGTGATTATTTCTTGAATTGGTCTCATAATCTTGTTTAAAGTTTAATATAAGAATTGTTTGTTGTAATGTTGTTAGAGTTGATGTTAAGTTAAATATTATTGAATTTAAGAATCTAAATATACTTGTTTGATTGTTGTTGTTGTTTAAATCCGAAAAATAGGTTTGTTGTTGCTAAAAATATTGTTCAATCAAATTTTAGTTGTTCTTGGTTGTTCAATTTGTGTTCATGAGATTTGTTGTTGAAATGTTGTTAAAATCATGTTCATATGATATTGTTGTTATGATGTTCATCCGTGTTCATATTGTTGTTTGAACATTGTTAGAAATTGATCATATTGTCTATATTTTGGTTAAGTTTGATTAATTGATGTGTTATAGCTGATGGGTAGTTTGGTAAATTTGTAATACGTTCAGGGGTAGTTTGGTAATTTCAGTAAGGTCGGAAGGGGTAGTTTAGGAATTGTACATTTTGTAATTGTTTATTTGAAGCATGGGGGACAAAATGAAATGGGGTGGGTTGTGATATGATTATTTAATATAAAGGGGGGACAAGATTTAATTTAAAGGGAAATCTTGCATTATTTTATGTGAAGCATGGGGGACAAAATGAAATGGGGTGGTGTAATATGTTTACTTAATGTAATGGGAATGAGTGGGAAGATAATGGGTTGGGTAGAGAAAAAGTATTGATTTTAATTAATTGAAAGGTTTATGGGATGGGTTATATATGTGAAGTCTTGAAATCAAAAAAAAAGAATACAGAGAGAGATAGAAAGAAAAAAATACACAGATACGAGAGAGAGAAACAAATCTGAAAATAAGAGAGAGAAAAGGGCTGAACATTTAAGAGATAGAAAATTCCGAAAAATATTTAAGATTTCAAAATAAAAAAAAACTAAAAAAAAATATTCTGCTTTCTTTTGTTGTTTGAAATCAGAATTAATTGTTGTTTCATCAAAGCTGGAAGATTTTGTTTTTTTTGGATTACTACTCCACTGGTTTGTTACTGTTGCTGGGCTATTGTTGCTGTATTGTACTGATTTTACTGCTGCTGCTGATTCTCATATTCATTTTCTTTTGCTTCCAATATCAGGTACACAACTGAAAAGCTGGTTATTGTAATCCGAAATATGAAGCATGAATACATATGAAGAATGAAAATTTGAAGTTTTAATTTCGTTTTTTTTCTTCGTTTCTTTTGTTGATTGTATTTAAGCTATTTCATGAATTACTAAATAATAGCTGGAATAAGAAAATAATATCATAAGTTAGTCTGTAATAAATCAGTTCGGCAAAACAGGTTAATTCACTAGCTATGAAGGCTTCAAGATTGTAGGTTGATCATGAACAAGTAGCTAAATTTAGTTAAAACATGAATTTAAATTAAACATCGTAAATTAGGCATTAAGGCATGACTTGAGCTTAAGCAAGATTAGAAGAACGTTTAAGTCTAATAAACTTTCTAATAAGCTTTAGTAATTATGGTTAAATCTAGTTTCAAATGATTGTGAATAATTAATCTCAATAATATTTTTTAAAAAAAATAATAACAATGCTGAGTTTTAATCTAGCTATATTTGTTTATTTTGAATATTAGTTGTTGAATTTTTATTTTATTTAAAATTTCGAAATTAAGAGTAAAATTCCTTTTTTTCATCAATATTTGTATTAACCAAGCAATTAGCATGTCATGTTTTCTTAAAATTATAAAAGCTAGTAATTAATTAGGATTTTTCTTTCTTTATTTTAGAGACTAATTTTTATAGAAAAAATGTAGTCGCTTTAAGATTTGTCCATTTAAAATAAATGAGATGAGCCTCGCTTAATGAAATGTATAGATTTCGGGGCCCTCAATAAATGTACAGTTAATTGCTTAGAATTAGAGAGGAGCCGTTTTAGCAAATTTCACGGCCCTACCCAAAATAATGACACGCTAGTCGCTCTAGGCGCGTATTTAATAATGTTATTTCCTTAAATACGGGTGTGCATTTATGTAACCCAAATCTAAATCTCAACGGAGTCGAAATGTGTCGATAACCACGGGTGCAATTGATTGCGACGTGATTTGAAATACGTTTTCACAATGTTGCAATTTTTCGTAAAATAATAACAATAAATAAAAATAATAATAAAAGCGGCTAAGGGATAAAATTTGCACATAAGTTTATAATACGTATTATATTAAATAATCAAGCCGAATATAACAGTTAAGCGACCGTGCTAGAACCACGGAACTCGGGAATGCCTAACACCTTCTCTCGGGTTAGCAGAATTCTTTATCCGGATTTCTGGTGCGCAGACTGTAATACAGAGTCATTCTTTTCCTCGATTCGGGATTAAAATAGGTGACTTGGGACACCCTAAATCTCCCAAGTGGCGACTCTGAAATAAAGAAATAAATCTCGTTTCGACTGTCCTTTAATTGGAAAAAACTCTTGTACCCTCGCGGGTGCGGAATAAGGAGGTGCGACAGTGTATAATATAATCATAATGTGTATATCAAAATTTTATTTTTCTTCTTTGTATAAAATATTTCAGATTGAAAATTCAAGTTTCAAGACGATTCCACCTGTGTATCCCCCATTGTATCCCCTGTATATCTCCATGTACATTAGTAGTATCTCATGTATATCATGTATATCATGTGTATCTGTCTATATCCATGAAAATCTGTGTTATATACACGATATACAACGTGATATACACAGACGTCCATAAAAACCTGTGTGTGATATACACTATTGAACACAATATGCAACGTAATATACACATTTTGCAGTTGGATTTTAGGTCTAATTTTTACCTGAAACAAGTCTAAATCACTTCTAATCTTGCTCAAATTTTGTATATAGCATCGTCTAATTGTTTTCAACCAATATTAATCATACCCACTCGTTCAATCAAATAAAACAAAAAAAGAAGAGAGCATCAAAATAAAGATGAACTTTATTTTTTCCTATTTTCTCTCTTAGTTTTTGCTTATGATTTTCTCTGGTGTGAGATCAGCCTTACCTTTTTATCTCACTGATTTTTGTACATAATTTGTAATAATTTTTCCTAAACCATGAGAGAGAAAGAGGAGAGATGAAAGAAGAAATATAAGGAGAAAAGGGGATAGGAAAATGAAAAAGATACACACAGAGGAAGGTATAGAGAGAAAATAAATAGGAAGTAGATTTTTTTAAGGTTTGGCTATACAATGGCAATTTTTTTGCGGCTGCCTTTGCCAACATAATTTACTGCCAATAATTTGTCAATCCCTCTTATATGTTTTTACCTCGTGTTAATTTCCCAAATATAGTAAAAATTGTGTGGGGTAGTCACTTTTTAAAGTGGTATTTACTTTTTATCTAACATTTTTAATGTTTAATAATAGTAGCCACTAATCTATTAAAATTAATATGAAAAGATTGTGTTACCCTTTCTTCTATCTTTTTCATGCTAGGGAGAAGAACTCTGTCGCGGTCTATGAGACGTGATAAGTGATACTAATAATATAATTGAAGTCAAGGAAAATGGCCAGACAACCAAATTTTAACTGGCAATACTCATGAAATTTGACAGTTTGCACTAAAAGAAGAAAAGAAGAGTGGGCGGATGAAAATTGAACAAACTGTAGAAGGCGAATTGGATGCTAGAATAGTTTGGACACTATAGTGCAGAAGCATAAATAATATAGTCAGGGCAACTGCTAATTGGGGTACAATTGAAAGAAAGACTCACTGTTTTTGTTTGTGTTAAGGACACTTGGTCCTTAACTTAGAATTACAAGTTCAAAAGTTAAGGACACTTGGTCCTGAACTTAGACTAACAAGCTCAAAAATTAAGGACAATAGGTCCTGAACTTATAGTTACAAGTTCAAAAGTTAAGGATAATAGGTCCTGCAGTCCTGAACTTAGACTAACAAGCTCAAAAGTTAAGGACAATAGGTCATGAACTTAGGCTAAGAAGCCCAAAAATTAAGGACAATAGGTCCTGAATTTAGACTAACAAGCTCAAAAGTTAAGGACACTTGGTCCTGAACTTAGACTAACAAACTCAAAAGTTAAGGACACTTGATCCTAAACTTACAGTTACAAGTTCAAAAGTTAAGGAAACTTGGTCCTAAACTTAGACTAACAAGCTCAAAGTTAAGGAGAATAGGTTCTGAACTTACAGTTACAAGTTCAAAAGTTAAGGACAATAGGTCCTGAAGTCCTGAATTTAGACTAACAAGCTCAAAAGTTAAGGACAATAGGTCCTGAACTTAGGCTAAGAAGCCCAAAAGTGAAGGGCTATAGATCCTGAATTTAGACTAACAAGCTCAAAAGTTAAGGACACTTGGTCTTGAACTTACAGTTACAAGTTCAAAAGTTAAGGACACTTGGTCCTGAACTCAGACTAACAAGCTCAAAAGTTAAGGACAATAGGTCCTGAAGTTACACTTACAAGTTCAAAAGTTAAGGACAAGTAGTCCTTAACTTAGAGTTATAAGCGCAGAAATTAAGGACAGGTGGTTCTGAACTTCGAGTTACAAGTTCAAAAGTTAAGGACATGTAGTCCTGAAGTCCTTAACTTAGAGTTGCTAGTTCAAAAGTTAAGGACACTTGGTCCTGAACTTTATGAGCAGAAGGGTGCTTTCGTCTGGGCAGGTAAAGTTTGTTAAAGCAGTGACTAAAGACTAAAGACATTTTAAATAATGACTTAAAAATAAATACATGTGTTATTAATGGTTAACCGTGCACTTCCCAAATATTGCCGTTCGAGGAAACAAAATTGATAATGGACAATTCCATGATTGTAAGCCCAATGAGCCATGAGAAATGAGCCCAAATGAGAGCAGCAAGATGGGCCTGGTTTCAAAGGCCTTCAAGTGTTGAGGTCTGTATTGGTTTCTGGATCAGTTAAGAGAATTCACGTAGCGGATTTTGTTGTGGCCCATCAGATCAAGCTTAGAATATGGTGGACAAACCATGGGTTAATTTGGGAATATCACAAGCTGTCACGGATTGTTTGAGGGCATGGTTTGAATTATTGATTTAGTTCACTTATTTTAATGAAATCCTTTTGGTTTAATCATTTCTATACGACGATAGTATTTGAATGATCATTTCCTATATAACTGGAAATAGTTTTCATAGTAATAAACAAGAGTCGTATATTATGCATCAACTTATGCTCAACATTTTTGTTTGAAAAGGTAATTTTCACTGCATAACAATGCATCTTTCCCCTAAAGCAAGTCTCCGCGCAGGAATGCAAAATAACAAAGAAGTCTCGAGGAAGTCTAAATGTTACAAAACCGTGACTAGCCATGTTAAAGTTCCAGTACTCAGGTTCAAAAGCTTACTATGTCTATAGATCAGCCTTAATTTCAAAACTTGCCCTACCTTGACAATACCCAAACAAAACAAAATTAATAAAGACGGAAAAAGAATCATGACTAACACCTATTTTAATTATGAATATACTGATTAAAGTTTTTACAGATAATGTGTATATCATTTTCATCCAATTCTAAACTTCTATTTCTTCTCCCTCTGAAAGAGAAAAAGTTTTTAAGATGTAACGCATAACGAATTAATTCATTATTAGACGCATGCTTTGTGGAAATTAAATAGGAAGAATAATTCATGTTGTTTAACAGAGATAGTCAGGTAGAGTATGGCGTTTTACTATGGAATAAGCTGCTTGCTGCATAATGGCAAAAAACCAAAATTGCTTTGACATAATGTTTTTGGGTAAATTACAAAAATGGTCATATAATTATGACTATTTTTAAGCAAAGTCATATAACTTTGTTTTCTCACACAAAAATTATAAAATTTTCACTAACTTACACAAAAAAAAAATATAATTTTCCGGTAGTATTTCCTTATTCCAGGTTTTTATTTTCGGTCTAATAAATAATAATCTAATTAAAATAGAAAAAAATATAATTTTTAGCCGCTCTCAAAAATAATAACCGATAAAAAAATATAGTTTTATATGTGTATAATATACATATTCTATATATTTTTTGGCTATCAAATGCGATTAGTTTTGGCCGACTGATCAATTTTATTTTTTCCCTTAAAATAGGAATGACCCAATCCTGGCCGAATGCCCATTTATATAAATTAAAATAATACTAAAATTGAATTCTTCTCTTAGAAAAAAATTTAGATTGGAATGCATGAGATTCTGACAAAAAAAAGAAGTAAAAGATATAATTAGAGAGCACTTAAAATAAAAATGCTATCAATTTGAATGAATATCTTGAAAAAATAAATAAAAGATAGAAGTATCATATTTTGAAGGATTCACTTTTAGTATTATATTAATTTATATATGGTTAATGGATCGGGTGTGTTAGGTATAGTTGGGTCATTCCTATTTTAGTTGGATTATATTATAGAAATAAAAAATAAAAATTATGGAATAAAAAAATACTACCGAATGTTATGAATTTTTTGTGAGAAAACATAATATTTGACTTTGGTGCAAAAAAAAGCCATAATCATATTGCCATTTGTGAAATTTACCCAATGTTTTTGTTGGCAAATTATGACATTCGTTTTTAAAAGGTTCCACACTTCGACCCCATTGAAATTGACATACAGAAATGCAATCGGGGAACTTCAGATATTATGTGGATTTTGGAAGAATACCGTAATGAAAATTGTCTTTTTGTCACACGAGGAGCTGGACACTGGTGTATATTCGACGCAGTAAGCCTCTTAACCGACACTAAAATTGCCATTTCCTCGTTTTTCACTAACTGAACGCGGTGTGTATCTCTTCTTTTGACCTGGTTGTTTACCCTAAAAATTGGATAATAATTAAATTTACAATGTGATTTTAAAGACACATGATTTCACCTAATACCAATTGATAAATATAAAAAGTACGGATAGAAATCAACAATAAAATTAAGCAAACCAGTGTTTGAACGGAATTTAGCCCTCGAGTTTGAATACCCTCAAACTGATCGATGCAAGAATAGTTAAAAATATCGCAATCTGATGAACATGAATATAAGCTAGAAAGTATTGTATTGCTTTGAAATGTGTCAATGTAAGGTGTTTACAAAATGATCATAACCCTCTTTATATAGTAGAGGAATCCTATCTATGGTACAATTCTAATTACGGAAGTAAATCCCATGATTAGCCTAAACAATCGCCCTTGATTTGATCTGTTCCGGGATTTCCGTCATGATCTTCGACCGGCCACGGATATTTTGCTTTTCCGTTATTGCGCTTTGCTCGAAATTTGCTATATTTGATCTCGATCGTTGCTGGCCTCGATCTCGACAGGCACCTCGAACTCGATACCTCGTCTTCGTGCTCTGGTCTGATCCACTACGAGGCCGGCCTTCGATGCAATTCTCTGGCCTCGATCAAATAGTAAAATCGGGTAGACCCGGTTTTAACCGTATACAAATAGTCCCCTCGTTTCTTGGAGTATAATGAGAAGAAACGAACTGAGCCTTTTATACCTCAATTTGTCATGACGTCATCCTCGTGACGTAAGTGACATCAGTAACTAAAACGTCCCATCGGTTCATATATCGAGGCATTAAATGCCCTTCAGTTGCTGTCGGCCATTACTGCTTCTGAACCGTCATCTTCATCCTATAAATGTGCTTTCCTTCCCTTTGCCCAAACTTTACTCTTGATCTCTCTTCTAATCTTCAAAGCTTTTTACATATGTTAAGCATTTCCGTTCTGCACAATCTCTAGGCTTCGTTATCATTTTTCCCTTAAAACACCACTTATCCTCATCTTTTTTCATTGAACTTACACAAAAATGGCGAAAACGTAAAAAACTGTTCCTCAAAAGGAAAACGACTCTTCATCGCGGCTGGCCGGCGACAAAACACTGGTGGAGCCGTGCCCTGAGGAATGCATTCCCGAGAGGGGGTGTGTCCTTGATTCTGACTTCAAAGTCGAGAAGACTTCGTCGATGCCTGGTCGGTATAAACCTATGTCGAGATATATATGCTCGATAACTGAGAGTAACCTTGAGTAGGTAAAGAAAGACTTCCATTGGGAAGATAAAGAGGTGGTGATTCCGGCCCCCGAAGAAGACATCACTACCCATGTGGAAGGGTTTCTAAGTGTTTACACTTACCCTTTCACCCTGGGCTCTGTCGATCCCGTTATTATCGATTTTTTCTACCAATATCAAATAACCCTCGGTCAGATCCATCCTTCTTTTTGGCGGATTGTCATCCTGCTCCGATTCTTCGCGAACAAAACCGAAATGATGCCTTTCACCCTCGACCACCTCATTAGGTTGTACATCCCCTGTATTTTTCGAGACGGGTTAATAAAACTCCAACGTCGGGCCACCAATGTGTTGTTCTCGAGTATAGATGAGGACAAGGATCGAGGGTGGATGGGAAGGTTCGTTTGAGTGAAGACTCCCGACCTAATTCCGGCCGAGAAAATGCCATTTCCCAAGGAGTGGAATATGAAGCGTAAGTACAATCATGCCTTTAGCTTCCATCTATTGTTTTGTTTTATTTGCTTCCTCGATATCCTTCTCTACAATGTAGCGGTCTCTTGGATGTCTGGTGCAATTCCTAACCTCGAGAGCTGGGTCCGGAAATTGGCTTTGACCTCTTCGTATGCCGAGCGCTCATGGGGTGATTTGGCAAAGGGCCGATGAGAGGCCAAAAATCACGGTAAGCCCTTTTTCACATACTTGATGATTTTTGCTAAGATATTCCTTTTCATACTTACTTGAATTCCTTTCATATAGGCCTCGAAAAAGACACTGTCAAGAGGCCCCCGTCTGGGGAGGAGGAGGTTTCGCCTCTCGCCCCGAAGCCGGCGAAGGATGAAAAGAGAAAGAGGGTCTCTACCTCGGAGACTCCAAATCCCAAGAAGAGTAAGGCTCGCAAGTCGAAGAAAGACACCGTCGTCCTACCTGCGGATGTAGTTCAGCGACTAAGAGATGAAGACGAGAAAAATGTAGATGTTGGCTTCGAGTTGGTGGCCCGAACGAAGAGGAGCACCGAGGCCCCAAAGGCCGCTGAGCCGGTAAGGGTCGAAAAGATTCAGCCTCGAACCGAGGAGATCTCGGAAGAGGGCCCGAGCAAAGTCCCCGAGTCGTCGGAGGCTCAAGATGTTTCCCGCCGAAATGAGCAATCGGTGGATGTGCCTGATGGGGCTGGCTCCGAGGCTCTTCAAAATGAAGAGAGCGCCACAAGTGACTTACTTGGGGCAATAGAAATTGGCGATTCGCCGACCCTCCCTATATTTCTGAGGGGAAAATTCAGGAAGTCTAGGCCATGGGGATCCCCGATGTGGAAAGAGCCCACGAAGGGGAGGACCTTTTCCGTGGTTGCTTTACGGGAGTCGAAGATGCTACCGACCTGAGTGAGGCATTTAGTCTCTTTGATGAGGATCAACGACTTCTGAGCCAGGTAAGTCTCAGCTCCTCTCATCGATATGACACTTGTATTTATTTCTTCTTGCCTAATTTCCTTTCTTTCTACATAGGCCTTGACATTTCATCGGGACGCGTTTTCTAAATCCCGGGAAGAACTGAGTCGATGTGAGGTCGATCTTCAAAGGCTCACGGAGGAGAGAAATGCCCTCAAACTTCTCAGCGGGCTAAAAGAAGAGGAGATCAAGGACGTCCGAGCCGCATTGGCCACAACTCATAAAGAGGAGACCGACCTGATTGAACAGGTAATGAAAATTTTTAAAAGCTCGATGTATCAATTCGGGGACGACGACTAATACTTCGATCTTGCAGGTTCAACAAAAGGCCGAAAAGATCAAACAGCTTCGCAAGGAGGCCAACATGATGAGGGCAGAGACTTTGGGGTGGAAACAAAACATGGACCGCCTTGCCTAGGAGAAAGATGCTGCTCGAGTCCAACTGTCATCGGCCGAATGTTAGCTCTAAAGCATGAAGGAGGAAAGCTCGGCCCAAGCCAAGAAAATTGAGGAGCCCGAGGCTCGATTGGCCGCCGAACTTGTAAAGGTTACATCTGAGGCAGAAAAAGTAAAGGCTGATATGGAGGCGATCATGGCCGTCTACCGAGTTGATACTGAAGTTGCTCAAGCTCGAGCAAAGGAAGTTGTTGATACCGCTCAGACTCGATCATACTGGGGTGCTGAGCATGTCAAGTAGCAGTCTCGAAGAGAGACTCTTGAGAAGATTCATGCTCGTGGCTTTAACCTTGCTGTCGAGATCGAGAATGCAAAAGAGCTCGAGGCTGAAGCCAAAGCATTGTTCTCTTCCGATGATGATGATTCTGGGAGAGTGAGTGGATCCAAGAGCTGAGGGGATTCCAATGGCGAAGGTGTAGTCCCCGAGGAAAATTAGTCACTTAGAATTGTTTTCTTTTTTGAATTTTTTGTGTAGTATCCTGACCGATCCATGTATGTATATATATATATAAGATCTTTTTTTTCTTTGATTTGTCTTTATTTCAATTTTCGCCTCGTACAAATTCTATTTCGTCTATGTCTTGAAAATTTTCATAAGTATGAGGCTGGGGCAATTTGATCGAAGTCAAACTAGTGTACTCTTTATAATCGAGTGAGTATTTACTCGAACTCGAAGTAGGATGACCCTTAGGTTTTAGTTGAGTGAGGATGACTTCTCGAACTCAAAAATAAAACAACCTCTAGGCTCTTGAATTAGGCCGATATGAACTTAAAAGAATGGCTCATTTCCCCTTTTCGGCTTAAAAGAGTTAATCATATAAAAATTTGTTATGACTTAGCATAAGATTGTTTCGAGAGTTCGAACAATGTGGTATCCCTTTAGGGTTTTCGAAGGTTGATATTATTGAAACCCTTTGTAACTTTGCCGAGGGTAGCCCTTTTAACCGGTTTTGTGAAGATATTATAAAGGCTATTTTTATTACGGAATTCAGACATCTCCGAATCGTGGTGGTTTGGCCGTAGCATTTAACTTGGGATTTGCCTCTTGGGCTTATTTCCCGGTCACACTTCGGGCTTGGTCAAAGTGTCAGTCCCTTAGTAGGGTGGTCGTAGCCTATAAAAAGCTAGGGTTGCCTTTTTAAGGTCTTATAATCTCGAGATTCTAGTGGTTCGATTTCATCAATTTTTCGGACGGTAGTCCCAAAGTACGGGGTGAGTTCTAGTTGTTTGAACTTTAATTGTGATCGACCCTTAAGCCTATTTCCATAATAGATCAAAAGTATGAAATTCTAAAGTAAAAATTTCTTTAAGGCAAGTAATATTTGACAAGGAAAAATGCTTTTCTCAATAGGTTATACATGCGTACATGTTTTCCTTTATGGCTCGAGTGATCTAAATGCGCACAACTCGTTTGGCCGTTTGGCCCTTACAAAGTTTTACCTATCGAGACCTTGTTGACACGAAGTACCTTCCTTGTAACAAAGTTAACATCCGAGGGTGATGCCCCCAGTATTAGAGGTTGATTCTAAAAAAGCCTCGGATATTGTTGAGTTGCTCTAAGTTAGCACGAACAATGGTTGCCTCATTAAAAACCTCGCCGGAAAAATCCATTTTGGGATAAAAAACGGTCTGAGGAAAAAAGAGTGCAACGCGTACTTTCAGACCTAAGGACTTTGTGTTGGAGGATCCTTCGATATTTTCAGTTGAACACCTACGATTGGTTAGTACAAAATGTAAATGAAAATAGAGAAGATCATACCTTAGCAGTATTTTTGTTTGAAAAGTGATATGTTCCAATTGTTTGAAAAGTTTTCCTTCATTTGGGTCTCGAGTATTGATGGTGACTTTTCTTAGGACTAAGTCCCTGGTTTTAAAGTGTCAAAGATTGGTTCTTCGATTGTAATACCTTTCGATCAACTGTTTCTGTGCGGCCATTCGAACGAGGGCGACTTCCCGTCTTTCATCTAGCAATTCGAGGATCATATACATAGCCTCGTGATTTAATTCTTCCGTTGCATACCAAAACCTGAAGCTGGGTTCCCTAACTTCGATCGGGATCAGAGCTTCAACACCGTAGACTAAAGAGAACGGCGTTGCGCCCGTACTGGATTTCGATGTTTTCGATATCCCAAAGGACCTCAAGCAATATTTCTCTCCATTTTCTTTTTGCTTTGTTCAACCTTTTCTTCAGATTTTGGATGACGGTCTTGTTCGTTGATTCGTCCTATCCGTTCCCACTAGGATTGTATGGCGCTGACATGATCCTCTTTATTTTGTAGTCTTCGAAAAACTTTGTCACTTTGCTACCGACGAATTGCTTTCCATTGTCGCACACGGTCTTGGAAGGCATTCCGAATTAGCATATAATGTTGTCCCAAATGAAGTTTATGACCTTTTTTTCTCTGACTTTCTTGAAGGCCTGCGCTTCAACCCACTTAGAGAAATAGTCAGTCATAAACAAAATGAATTTAGCCTTACCTGGGGCCGATGCTAGAGGGCCGACGATATCTATCCCTCATTTCATGAATGGCCACGAAGATAGGAACGAGTGGAGTTGCTCTCCGGGTTGGTGGATCATCGAGGCATACCTTTGACATTTGTCGCACTTTTGAACAAATTATTTAGTGTCTTTTTCCATATCGGCCCAATAGTATCCTGCTCTGATGACTTTGTGAACCAATGATTCGGTGCCAGAATAATTTCCACAAGTGCCTCATGAATTTCCCGTAGAACATAGTCGGTGTCTCCTGCTCCCAAACATTTTGCTAAAAGGTGCATCAAATGTTCTCCTATACAGTGTTCCATCCTCAGCAAATGGAATCGTGCGACCTTCGTGCGCAGAGTCCTCGATTCTTTAGGATTCGGTGGAAGCTTCCTGTTCTTTAGGTATTCGATGTACTTATTCCTCCAATCCCAAGTTAAACTCGTGGAGTTTATTTTGGCATGTCCTTCTTCGATAACTAAATGAAAGTTGCACGACAGTCCCCAAGCTAAGTTCATCGTCTTCGATCGACGACTCCAAATTTTCTAGGGCATCGATTTCGCTATTTTGTTCTCGAGGTACATGTTGTAGTGTCCATTCATTAAATCAATGTAGAGATACTTTTAATTTGGCTAAGTACCTCTGCATTCGATCTTCTCGAACCTCGAAAGTTTTGTTGACTTGATTTACCACAAGTTGGGAGTCACATTTGGCCTCGATGACCTCCGCTCCCAAGCTCTTAGCTAGCTCAAGACCTGGAATCATGGCCTTTTACTTGGCCTCATTGTTAGTCAATTTCGAAGTTTTGATAGACTGTCTAATCGTATTACCTATGGGCGGCTTCAAAACGAAGCCTAGACTGAACCCCTTCACGTTCAAAGCGCCATCTGTGAAGAGGGTCCACACCTCCGATGACGTACCCAATTTTAATAATAGTTCCATTTCGACCTCGGGTATGAGGGTTGGCGTAAATTTGACCATGAAGTCTACCAAAATTTGAGACTTGATGGCCATTCGGTGTTGATACTTGATATCGTATCCACTAATCTCGATGACCTATTTGGTCAATCGGCCCAAGAGCTCGGGCTTGTGCAAAATGTTGCGAAGGGGGTAAGTGGTCACTACACAAATCGGGTGACATTGAAAATATGGTTTTAATTTCCTAAAGGCGCTTATTAAAGCAAGCGCTAATTTCTCTAAGTGCGGGTATCGGGTCTCGGCTTCACCTAGGGTTCGACTAACATAATAAACAGGAAATTGCTCTTCTCAAACTAAGACCCTTACAGCTATCTCTGAGACCGCTAAGTATAGGTAAAGTTGCTCGTCCGCCTTTGGAGTGTTAAGCAATGACGGGTTAAATAGGTAACGTTTGAGTTCCTCCAAAGCCTGTTGACATTCCAGAGCCCATGCAAAGTTGCTCTTTTTCTTAATCAGTGAGAAGAAACCGTGACTCCTGTCTGAGGACCTCGAAATAAATTGACCTAGGGTGGCTATGCGTCCCGTTAACCTTTGTACAACCTTGACATTATCAACAACTGTGATGTCTTTGATTGCCTTGATTTTGTCGGGGTTGATTTCGATTCCCCGATTTGATACCATAAAGTCGAGGAACTTGCCTGAGCCAACCCCGAATGCATATTTCTCTGGGTTAAGCTTCATGTTGTAGTTTCTCAGTATGTCGAAGGTCTCCTACAGATGTTTCAAATGGTCATCTGCTCGCAAGGACTTAACTAGAATATCGTCAATATAAACCTCCATTGATTTACCAATTTGTTCTTTGAACATTCGATTTACTAGGCGTTGATAAGTAGCACCAGTATTTTTTAGTCTGAACGACATTACATTATAGCAATAGGTGCCGTATTTAGTGATAAACAAAGTCTTTTCCCGATCCTCTGGGTTCATTTGTATTTGATTGTACCCGAAGTAGGCATCGAGAAACTGAGGATCTCGTGGCCGGTCATAGCATCGATCATGCGATCGATATTTGGCAGAGGAAAGGAATCTTTAGGGCATGCCTTATTTAGATCCTTATAGTCTACGCACATTCTAAGTTTGTTTCCTTTTTTAGGGACTACAACTACGTTTTCTAACCATTCGAGATATTTTACCTCGCGGATGGACCCTATATAGAGAAGTTTTGTTACCTCGTCCTTGATGAATACATGTTTTACCTCGAACTGTGGTCTTCTCTTTGTTTCATGATCGAGTCCAACCCTACACCACTACAGAGTAGCGAGAGCGGTCGATGCAGCTTTTACCCGAGAAGGTCAGGATCGAATCCACAGGGAGCTACAACAATGTTTGGAGTTGGATTTCTATATAATCTAGTAGTACGTAATGCTCTTGATTACACTTTCAATCATATTTGTTTGTTTGTTTGTTACTTCTAATTTTATGCTAATGATATGCGGAATTAAACTAAGTATGAATGCTTGTAAGGTTTTCTAAATGGTTAAAGAGGCACTAGGGAAGTGATTTTCCCCTAGGTGAATACTTGACGGGGTCTAAAGCCTAAGGTAAAGTTGTTATGTTTGGGATCGCGTTATAGCCAATGTACGACATTACTCACTCTATACCTCTCGGTAGCTTGAGTGACTTTGCCCTAATTGACTTTCTCAAGACCAATTGGGTGTCAAAATTATGCAAACAATATAGGCTCAAGTCGGGTATTACTATATCTAGGTTTAACCCTTTAATTGGGGCTATCAATTTCTTGAATTTGCCCCAATTCCTTGTTGACCTGATTTTCCTAGACTCAAACTCTCTTTCTCAAGAAAAGCCAAAATCAAAAAGGCACAAATTAGTGTTTGCAACCACTAATTCAACATGGAAAATACAAATCAGGCCAAATATCAACCACCAATAAACATCTAAGCCTTAAAACAAGAGACCCATCAAATACCCACACTAGGGTTTAGCCACAACCCTAGCTAATGGTCTAGCTACTCATAATAATGGAAGAAATCAAATATTTAGATGAAGAATAACCCATAAAATATAATTACAAGCAAAGATTTTAAGATTCAATGTTAAACTAGCTACAAACTACTTAAAATAGACTAAAACTGTCGTTCACGTGCTCTGCTAAGATAAAGATACCCTAAAAATTTGAAAAAGAAGTATTTATACAAGGTCCAATTTTCTGAACAAAAATACCCCTAACGGAGGTACCGCGGACCGCGAAAAATGCACCGTGGCCGCGGTGAGGATTTTTGGCTTCACTTCTAAGTCTCTGAATCTGGCCACCGTCGGACCGCATAAAATGCATCGCGGCCGCGGTGGCTTTATCGTGGACCGCAACAGATGGACCGTGGACCGCGGTGTCTTGAAGCTTCCAAAATCCTATCTCTCCGAATCCCCTCTCCGCGGACCGCAACAAATGGACTGCGGTCCCGAAGAGGCTACCACGGCCGCGAAGAATCTACCGTGGACCGCACTGCTTAGACCCCCAGGATTGCATCTCTTTGAACTTATGCACCGCAGACCATATTAAATTAACCGTGGCTGCGGTGGGTCTTTTGTAGGCGCAGTGGATTTTATGCTGCAGCGGTGCTTTGACTTGTTCTTGGCACTTGTGTAGGTTTCATTCCTTTTTGAACTGGTTTTGACTTTTTGTCATTTTTTTGACCAAACACTGCAAACAAGCATAACATGTAAGCTTTCGGGATTACTTGTATACATTTTTAATCCAAAACTCAAGCAAAAAAGAGTATAAAATAAACTAGAATCCCTAGTTATCAACTCCCCCAAACTTAAGCTTTTGCTTGTCCTCAAGCAAACAAAATAAGTCCCACCTCTTTAAGAATAAAACCAAGAAAATTAAGCTGACATAAAGTGACCTCATCTAGCATTAGTTCGGACTAACAATTGCCCTCAATTCAAATGAATCATTAACAACATTTAATCTTTTAAACACCATGGTTTTAGTGCGACACAAAAGCATCAAGAATTGACTCAACTCATCAAGGAATCTCTTTCTACTACTTTGGTCATTGTGGAACCCAAACTCATACTCCTCACTCTTCCTTAAGCAAGACCTCACTTTTAGATTGTAGCACTCAGAATAAGGATTGTGGAAAACACACTCATCTCTCTCAAAAAAAGGTCACAAGTCTGACTTTAAGTACCATAAGCTTGCCCCTTATGAGAGTCAGCACTAATGTAAGCTTCACTCAACTCAAGATCATATAGGGCTTTTGTGGGGATACAATGAAGGATTTTGGTTCAGGGTAGGAAATATTTGGTCTAAGTAGGTTTCATCTTTCCTTAAGCACTTCATTTGCTTCATTTTGGCACACATTCTCTTGATTCTTTGGGTCATTTACTTCTTTCTTAAGGGTTAGAGAGACACGCCGTCACTCTTTCTTGTTCATTTCAAACCTTTTTCTCCTTTCTAATCTTTCCACGCCTTTCATCTTTTTACTTTTATTGACTCCCTTCACTTCTTCTACATTGTTCATTCTTTTTGACTTTTTGATTTTCTTTATTTTTCTTTTTGACTTTCCTTTTCTTCATTTTGTACCTTTTACCACTTTTTTCATTCCTCGTCTTCCCCCCAAACTTATGTTTTTACCTTGTGCTAAGGAAAGATCGGGTGCCAAGAGAGAGTCTTTTTAGAACGGGTAAAGACTTGTATCATGGTCTTTGAAAGAAAAGGGCTATAACTCAAAAGGGTTGACTAGGGATATTATCAATAGTAGGCTATGGATGTTTTCAAGATATCATTCGGATCAAGGATAGCCTATAATCACTTCCAAAGTCAAACTACACTTAGGATTTCGCCTAGACAAACATTCAGGGCAAGTTCTAGATTCAATGGCACGGAACTTGGACTTGTAATTCAGATTCTCACCACACAAGCTATAGGATTGCTAAAGAAACATAGTCGGGGGCCCACAACAACTTTAGCTAAGATTTGAGCAACGCAAGTGGTCCCGAAAAACCACTTGATGATTATCGGCCAACACAAGAGTCTCAAGGTCACAACTGTCACCATCCTATACACACCAATTTGTTTTTGACCATTAGATCAAAGGCAAATGTGTTAGGCCCAAGTGAAGCTTTGCTTGAGGCACTATTACTCACTAGCTACTATTTACACAAAAAAATGAAAAGAAAGCAGACTCAAACCCTTAAGAAGGTTGTCATGTCATCCATCATCGGGAAGAGCCACCCGATTCACACAAATTTCACCTTTGGAAAGAACCGTGGTATTAAGAAAATCAAAGGCTTATTGAACGCAAAACTCAAAATAAGAAGCTACGAAAATGAAGTAAGAAGCTATGAAAGAAAATGCAGAAAGTAAACTGAATATGTACAATAGGGTATTTAAACGAATATACATAAGAGGGAATGAATATATACATCAGAAAGTAACTTTATATACAGATCAAGGTTGCAAAATACGAAAAGTGAAATAAACTAGTAAAATTATATACATACCAAAAGTGAAAAGCATAATAAAAACGAAAATAGTATCATATTTACAATCCATCATCATCAAAATAGGGCTACCCCCTCAAATGAAAGCTAGCATTGTCCTAAATGCTAACTAGACAAAAATAGCTCAAGAAAAAGATAGAGAGTAAAGAAAACTCCCTATTGGTCCTCCGTCTACATAGGATCATGAGCCTAGGTCCCTGGGTCCTGTGACTGCTCGGGAACTTGTGACTGGATCCCTGTAACATGTGCCTAGGAGTGTGCATTCGAATCGGTTTATCAATAAATCGGATCAATTATTTGTTATCGGTTATCAATTTCGATTTCGAAATTTTCCTTATCGAGTTATCAATTTCGATTTTGATTTTGTCCTCTTCGGTTATCGGTTTATCGATAAACCGATAAAATATACTAAAAAGACAAATATACCCTTATTTTATAATACCCTTTCCTTTACCCTAAGTCCCTAACCCTATCTTTTTCCTTTACTTTTACCAATTCCATTTAGGGTTCTTCTACTACTTCTCCTTATGCGTATTCCTCTCCAATGGCTGAACTATAATTCGAACATAAAAATGATGAGTTGGAAGGCGGTGCACCCGGTGGAGGCTCAACCGATGACCATCATGGCGGTGCCGAGAGTGAGGATGAAAGATATTCAAGGCATGTCCGGTACACTTGGCTGCCCAAGAGGCTGTGAGGTTAATGACCGAGAGAGGTTGAGAACCTAATAGTGAGGATATTATATGTATATATTATGGATCGGGTTGCACACTGCAGTGATACTTATATAGATCGGGCTGCACGCCGCAGCGATATATATATTGGATCAGGCTGCACGCCGCAGCGATATGTATATTGGATCGGGCTGCGCACCGCAACGATATGATGCTTGGGTTGTAGGAGCCCCTCCGGAGTCTGTACACCCCCAGTGAGTGTAGTCGACTATAAATTATGGATCAGGCTGCACGCCGCATCGATTACTATGATTTCTATTACTATGAGATATTAATGAGCCTGAGTGCTGAGAGTGAGTGTTGAGTGACGAGAATTGAGTCACGAGTGTCTGAGAGGCTGCCCGAGAGGCCACATTATGAGTGATACCTTGCCCTAGGGGCCCAGTTATGATATTTTCACTGATTTCACTCTTCTTTTAAAAATAGTCTCCGTTGGAAAAATTGCTAAGTATATAAATTCAAGTTTTTAAACTGAAGTTGATAATTTTACGATGAAACTGGTTTTAAACTGTGAATTGGATTTGTTATCCTGTTGTTTATTCAGTTATATGATTTTTAACTGCTCGTCACTGCTTTCAGACCTTATTTACTTTAGTTACTTACTGAGTTGGCGTACTCACGTTACTCCATGCACCTTGTGTGCAGATTCAGGTGTCCGAGTGGCAGAGTGAGGGTCCTCAGCTGATTCAGAGGTTGCCAGAGATTTCGAAGTAGCTGCATGGCGTCCGCAGCCCTGTTATCTCCTTCTTATCTTGTTCTTTTTCTGCATTTTGCTAGACTTTTATTGTATCAAACAGTCAGTTATGTAGTAGAGGCTCTAGACTCGTGACACCAGATATTTGGGGTTGTGTTGTCTTATGTTTTTATTGGATTCCACATTATTTTAGATGTTTTAAACAGTTCTTATGAAAACTGGTATTTAATCCTATGTTGGAAAAATGGTTTTATAAAAAAAATTCGATGTGATTGATGGTTTTGGTTGGCTTGCTTAGTAATGTGATAGGCGCCATCACGACCGGGTATTTGGGGTCGTGACACCTTTGAATTTACTTTTTTTCCCGTTAATTTAGTTGTTATTAAATGTAAATTTAATTTGTAAGTTTGAAATAAAAAAAGCACTTGCAAATTATAAGTGTAATTTTTTTTCCATCTTCATTGTATTCTATTATCTTTAATTCTTAATGAAATATTCAAATATAAGGATTTTAAAGCCTTTGCATCCTTTTATTCAAACACTCTTTTTATAAGATTATTTTTTTATTTTTATTTTTAATTTATATTAATATAAATTACGATAGTGATATAAAATACAAAAAAATTGTATTAACACGGCCGGGCCGGGCCCCTTGGACCCGTAACCGTTCCGGTTCATGTTTTACCCGGATGAACCCGAACCCACTAAGCCCGGATTGAAAAAACCGGTAACCGGCCGGTCACCTTTTTTTTCATCCCGGCCCGACCCACCCATTAAACACCTTTACTTTAACTTCAAATAATTTCGGGCCGTTTGTAGGGTGTATAAGAAAAGTACTGAATACGGTATATTAGTAATGTTGGTATTAATTATATTAAAATTAGTTATGCAAAAATTATTTCTTATTGACTGTTTGATTTGGTTTATTAGGGCCGTTTTATCTTTATACATGCTTATTCATGTATTAAAATCATAGTTTTGCTAATGCCATCATTTGCTATGTATAAGAATAATATTGAATAGATTGTATAACTAATATAAGTATTAATTATACATAAGTTAAAAAAACTATCAAATAAAAAATTAATAATATCAAAATTAGTATTATTTTTTCGTACCAAACGATCCCTTCAAGTTTTGACCATGAACCGGCATCAACATGGTTCGATGTTATAAACCCAAAAAAAAGAGAGAAAAGGGGCAGAATAATATGACCCGAACACGTGTATTGCAAATTGCTACGCTGCTCTCTCCCGTAGGAACTGACCACTGCATTTGCAGTTGGGAGTTGCAGCTTCATCCCTTGGAAGGTAAGTGCTCTACTCTAACTTTCGTATCTTCATCAAAATTTTACCAAGAAATAAGCTGAAATCCATTTTGCGGTAAATTAGGATACTGATGCTACTATAGTCTCGATATAGCTCATCAATTGTACTAGTGGGTAAACTTAGGGGCGGAGCTAGCTCTTTGCCTGTGGGTTCAGCTCAACTCAATACCTTTGGTCCAAACTCTGTATAAATTATTAAATATGTATAAAATTATTAATTTAGAACATTCTGGCTCCGCTTCTGGGTAAACTATATTTCTAAAGTTGGAAATTTTGTTGATTACGTTTGCCCTTTTGCTCTTGAGCTAATTTATATATTATCATTTTCCCTTAATAGATAAATTTAGTCTCTGAATCTTCAAATTGTTGCTTTTGGTGTTGGCCTACAGGAAGTCCTTAAATATGGAGTGTAACCTGCTAATTAACTCAGTTGGGTCAACCAACTTACCTAGGTGACTTCTTCAACTTCTTTGTCCCTGAACTTAGGGTTTTCTTTATGTGATTTGGAGATTTTATTTTGTACTGCTATTTGATGCAATGTGGGATCTTGATATGTCTTCTCTGTCAATCTTTTTTGAGTTTAAGTTCTATGCATCGACAGTCTAAAAATATTTACACATACAAGTGATTTATAAGGTCATTACAGATCTCAGGGATAAGCATGGTAAAAATAGCAACTAACTTGTTATTACATGATAAATTATACGGATGGCATAATATATTTATACATTGTTAGTGTATGTTACTTAAATCCATCTTTCTATGCTTATGTTATTTTATTACTATTTTGCATTTCCTTTTATCCTTTAATCTCGTTTTGCTTTATTCTGATCAAACAATTTTGATCACTAAAATGCTGATATGTGGAATTTGGCTTTTATTGAAACTTATAAGGTTCATGGTGGAAAATATCAATGTTCGAGGAAATATGGCTTCATACAATACAAGAATTGGTTTTCATAGGATGCATAAATCATTTCTAGTCCCTACTTGGAAATACAATATCCCAGGTACCTCTTGGAAAATATTTTGTGCCCCTGAAAATTTGGAGCAGCAATTTTCAGTGGTAGCATCAAAGAAAAGAGCAGAGGTTGGTGAGTCTGATCCTGAGGCTTCACCTGAAAAAATCCCTGCAAAAACTTTGAGTAGCGATGAGGTAATCCAGGAGCAATGACACTGTTACATACCTGTTATTGAAAACAAAAGCTTGTACAAAAAGCAAATCAACTTTTTTTTATTCCACCTGTTGGATGTTCTATGATTCTTCCTTTGTTGTTGCCGCAAGTGTATAGAGCAGATTTTAACTATGTTGACTCTCTGCTATCTTAACAGTTGAAGTTACTGCTTGCCGATGCTGAAAGATTAAAGATTCTCAAGAAATTGAGTGAAGCCAATCAATATAATCGGTTACTTAAGCGAGAGGTACATATTTTGTTGGTTTCCTATGCTATCTCGATTTTATTATGAGACTGATAATGTGGATGATTCTCCATTTGAGTGTCTTCCACCCATAATATTAGTGCTCTGTGAGATAAAACTTACCTTTGTGAATCAGGAGAGAACAGTAAATTTAGAATATTTCATCCTCTTGTGAGCAATGAGTATTAGGAGGAAAACAAATCATGAGAGAAAAATATTTTTGCATTCCCTTTAGACTTCCAAATCCATCTCACATGAAAAGTAATAAGAGGGAAATAGTTTCATATTGATGTTAATTCTTGTCTAGTCCTCATAATGCAGATGCGTAATTTCATATGGTTTCACCAAGTGCATTCTATTTCAATTTGGCTTATTAGATTAGAGTAGTAGCCTACCTCTGATTTGCAAGTTTTTGATTGAAGGTCTAAGTTTAGTATCAGATGAAAATATTGTTAGCCTCTTAGTTCTGCAGAAGTATAGTCTTAATGAGATCTGTTTCTTAGATTCCTTGATACACTAGGTGAGTTAAACTCATAGATTTAGTTGTGTAAAATTAATGGTTAAGACAAGAGGGGGGTTGTTCCAGGGTCGTGGGTTTGAGTCATCAAAGGAGCATTAGTTCCAACAAAGCCCAAAAATGGATCAAAGGGGAGGGGAATCAAAAAAAAAATGGTTAAGGCTACAGAAAAATGTTGGAATCAATGCTTTGCACGGAACCTCTATTTTTCTTCTTATGCTTAATGTGCTATATCACTGCAGTTGCAAGATAAGGAGGATGTGCTGGTTAATTTCAAAAGTGAACTTGCAGTCGTCGAACTTGAGATTCAGGTTTGGTTCTGCTATGGCCGGTGTTATTGTCATTTTATTGTTTCAGATCTAGTTGTACCTTGTTAGTATTCGGTGCATTTGCATACATGTTATAACAAACCTATTGTCACAACCTATTTTCTGAACAAGCCGGGACCGTCACTCGATCACTAAACATGACCGAGCGAACCATCTCTGCTTATCAAATCTATTATAACTCCAAACTTTATATGCAACAAGGCAATACTCCAACCAAGTACTTTTGATTAATTTAAATATTTAAATAAATCAACTCGAAAACTTTATTCGTAGTAACTACTGAATTACTGCTAAGTTATTATCAAAAACATCTGAATCTTAACCTAATGACTATGTCTATGAAGCCTCTACTGATAAACTGATGCACTGCTCAGGACATGAGATTTCATGGCCAGCTCTCTAAGTAATCAAAGAAATAACTAAATGAAGATGATTCAAAGGAATACTCCACGAATAAAAGCGGAGCTCACCAATAGCACTGGAAGAGAAGGAAGTCCTAACCCGTAGCCTGCTCGCCTGCAAAACCGGTTCCTACGTTGTACCGCAGACCAACGTAGGTTCCCAAAAGAGAACGTCAGTACCATCCATTGTACTCAGTGAGTCTCAACAACAGGGGGCGAAACTTTACTAACATATACATTACGAGCAAAGGTTCTAAATGCATGTAAAACATAAAGCTTATAAGAATAATTCTAAAATAATTGCATACTAGCAGTTTATGAATATTCTAAAAGAAATTCTTTTCTTTTTCAAAAAAACACTTCTCTTTATACTTTGGGAGTTCCAACTATTCTGACCTATTTCTGTCTTAGTCACCATGTGATCGGCACGGATTCGATCCCAACCTGATCGAATAGGCCCATTCCATGAGGTGCCACTCGCTTAATGGTTCTCAGCGCTCATGTATCATACCTTAGCATGGCTAAGGAAATTCTTAGCAACGAGACCCTCGGCTCGTGTGCTCCCTACTTTGGCACAAGTAGTTTCAGGAAGTCAACGCCTTGGTCAGGACCCTCGGCCTGGACGATGACCCCTTCTCAGAATAAAGGATACTCCCAAAAATCTTTTCTTTTTAAAACTTCTTCTTGTGAATTTTCAAGTCTAGATCCTTTCTTTATAGAACATCATGTACATACTCATGTTGGTATCCTTAAAAAAGCATGTCATAAGAATGAAATAAACATGTAAAAGTATTTCTAAAGATTCTTGTTTTTTTATAAATTTTCAACATGAAAATAACATATAAGAATTACACGAAAATCTGAAAATTTGTGCACGCGTATCATAATAAATCGTCTAAACTTTTGCTAGACCAATTCTAAGTTAATAGGTATTCTCTCGCTCCAATTAAGTAAATATAAGCTCTTTTAAGCAATTCCTCAAACACCTTGTATGCGTGCTTTTGTGAGTTAAACCACTTTAGTAAAGGGTTGTATCAACTCACCTCAATACTTCTCGAGCCAATACGTAGGTCCCAGTCCAATTGACACCAGTCAAACAATCGATTCTACAACAACCAGTGCATTTTAATCAATTTTAAAGTTTCACGCTTAAACATGAAGTTTATTGTTGGTATAGAGGAAGAAGGGAATTAACTATCCAATTCTTACGTACTACTACTTTAGGGTAATTGACAATAGGGAATTTTATATACCTGAGTTTAAGAATTAGTGACTTGTAAAGAAACCTAAACTTCCCGTTGCCTCCGTGAGTATTGAGCAGCAAGGTTGTGTCTCCCGATTCTGCGTTTGTGCATGAACAAGGGCTTTTTAATTCTGCCTTTCAGTTTGTGCGTATTATGTTTCTTAGTCCAAATCCCTTTTTACTTCTTTTGCAGTCCACAACCCTTTATGGGTTTTAATTTGTTTTCCCTTTTTTTGTGACTTAACTTGTATTTAATTATATCTACTTTTAGTAATTAATAACATTAAAATTATTAATATTCCCCTAATTGTATATCCGATTATTTTTAAATAGAGAAGTAACTCAAAAATCAATCACAAGGGTTTAAATCCGTAATATAAGTATAATTTAAGATAAAAAAATTTAAATTCTATATTTAGCGTATCTTGAAACTTTTATAAATTTGAGGAGTGTTACAATCTTCCCTCCTTAAAAACATTCGTCCTCGAATGTTGCTAGGGCCTTATTCTTAAGCTAACAATCATTTCTTAGGTCCTTGAACTTCTTAAGTTTTCTTAGCACTACTCACTCTTGCAAGGGACTCAAAATTTTGGCTAACTCCCTAAAATTTTAAAAATTTTGGCAGAGTTTCCCTTGTAAATTGGACTATCCAAAATAATATTCCTGTCACAAATTTCACAACCACATCAACAACAACCAAATATACCATAACAGGCCATTCATAGGCACCATACGCAGCTCATAAATTAATTACTCACACTCCGGCAAGGAGGTACCACAATAACTAACAAGAATCTAAAGCACAACAACTCTAGCACAAGTAAATCACTTTAATGAATTAAATATACTACGACGTAAACTAAATTACTACAACAACTAAGTATAATCTAGGAAGGACAGAAACACTTGCTAACTTGTATTTAATAAATGAAATATAAATGTCAAACCAAACTTAGGTTCACATACATTTTTCCTCAAATAAATATGGATATTTCTTTCTCATGTCTTCCTCGACCTCCCACGTAGCCTCTTTTGAATCATGATTACTCCACAAAACTTTTACTGATGCTAAATCTTTTGTTCTCAACTTTCTTACTTGCCTATCGAGAATTTCTATAGGTACCTTCATAAGTCAAGCCTTCTTTAATTTCTATGGTATCGACATGTATTATATGCGACTCATCATGAATGTGCTTTCTAAGCATAGACACATGAAAGACAGGATGAACAGAGGACAACTCAACGGGTAGCGCTAGCTTATAAGCCACGTTTCCTTTCTTTTCTAGAATTTCATAAGGTCTGATAAATCTAGGGCTAAGTTTCCCTTTCTTACCAAACCTCATAATTCCTTTCATTGGTGAAACTTTCAAAAACACCTTATTACCAACCATGAACTCTAACTCACGATGCCTCTTGTCGGAATAAGACTTTTGACGACTCTGAGCCGCTTTAAGTCGTTCTCTAATTAGCTGAACTTTCTCCAAGGCCTCACAAACAAACTCTGGACCAATCAACGACACCTCTGCTGGTTCAAACCAACCCACTGGAGACCTACATCTCCGCCCATACAACGCTTCATAAGGAGCCATACCAATGCTAGCCTGATAGCTATTATTGTAAGCAAATTCTATAAGTGGCAAGTGATCATCCCAATTACCTCCAAAATCTATAACACACGCATGCAGCATATCTTTGAGAGTCTGAATGGTCCTTTCTGCCTGGCCATCGGTCTGTGGATGGAAAGCGGTGCTTAAATTGACCTTGGTACCTAACCTGTTCTGAAATGCCTGCCAAAAATGCGCCGTGAACTGAGGCCCTCTGTCAGATATGATTGAAACTGGAGTACCATGCAATTGGACTATTTCTTTGATGTACAACTGCGCATACTGCTCTGCGGAATCTGTCGTCTTTACTGGTAGGAAATGCGCGGACTTTGTCAGTCGGTCTACAATAACCCAAATTGAATCATGCTTACGGTATGTGCGAGGTAGACCTACTACGAAATCCATATTAATCATCTCCCACTTCCACTGTGGTATCTTTATATCTTGAGCTAGGCCACCAGGCCTTTGATGCTCGGTTTTGACTTGCTGGCAATTCAAACATTTAGCCACATGATCTGCTACTTGTTTCTTCATGCCTTTCCACCAATACAACTCTTTCAAATCAAGATACATTTTGGTAGCACCTGGGTGGATAGAGTACCTCGAACTGTGAGCTTCCTCCATTATGGCCTTCCTAAGACCATCTACATCAGGCACACATAACCGATCATTCAACTTCAAAACTCCGTCACTTCCTAACAACATTGATTTCTTTGTTTCTGACTCCTTCTTTTAACTTCACTAAGTACGGATCTTCGTCTTGCTTAGCCTTAACATGCGCAACAAGGGAGGATTGTGCTAAGGCATAAGCAGTTATACCTCCTTTTCGGTCTCATCCAATCGAATTCCATCATTTGCTAGTTTTTGAATTTCTCGACCCAAAGATCGCCTTTGTACTGCAAGATGGGCCAAGACACCCATTGACTTCCTACTAAGTGCATCTGCTACCACATTAGCTTTGCCCGGGTGATAAAGGATATTGATGTCATAATCTTTCAATAGCTCGAGCCACCTTCTCTGTCTCAAATTTAATTCTTTTTGCTTGAAAATGTACTGGAGGCTTTTGTGATCCGTAAACATTTCAGAATGCTCGCCATAAAGGTAGTGTCACCATATCTTTAATGCAAACACCACCGCTGCAAGCTCCAAGTCGTGTGTGGGATAGTTCTTTTCATGATTCTTTAACTGCCTGGAAGCATAAGCAATAACTTTTCCATTTTGCATAAGAACACAACTGAGACCAACTCTGGAGGCATCACAATACACTGTGAACCCACCCGAACTTGTCGGCAAGGTTAACACAGGTGCAGTGGTCAACCTCTTCTTTAACTCTTGAAAACTCTGCTCACAATCGTCTGACCACTAGAACTTAACTGCTTTTTGAGTCAACTTAGTTAATGGAGCTGCAAGTGAGGAAAACCCCTCTACAAACTTTCTATAGTAGCCAGCTAACCCCAAGAAACTCCTGATTTCGGTTGGCATTATCGGCCTAGGCCAGTTCTTGACTGCTTCTGTCTTCTGAGGGTCTACTTTTATGCTTTCACTAGATACCATGTGGCCTAAGAATGCCACTGACTGCAACCAGAACTCACATTTTGAAAATTTGGCATAAAGCTCATTCTCTTTCAAGGTCTGCAAGGCTATTCTGAGGTGTTCTGCATGATCTTCCTTGATTTTAGAGTATACCAAAATATCGTCTATAAACACAATAATAAAAGTATCAAGGAATGACTTGAAAACTCTGTTCATTAGGTCCATGAATGCAACTGGAGCATTTGTCAACCCGAAGGACATTGCTAGAAATTCATAGTGCCGTAGCGAGTCCTAAAGGCTGTTTTAGATATATCTTCTTCTCTGATTCTCAACTGATGTTACCCCGACCTCAAGTCTATTTTTGAAAAGTACTTTGCACCCTGAAGTTGATCAAATAAATCATCAATTCTTGGCAGTGGGTACTTGTTCTTAATGGTAACTTTATTCAACTGCCGATAGTCGACACACATTTTGAGAGACCCATCTTTCTTCTTGACAAACAGGACCGGGGCACCCCACGGTGAAACACTCGGCCTGATGAAGCCCTTGTCAAGAAGGTCTTTCAACTGTTCTCTCAACTCATTAAGTGTTGCTGGAGCCATCCTATAAGGAGGTATAGATATGGGTTGAGTGACTGGCATGAGATCAATGCAAAAGTCTATGATTCTTTCAGGAGGAAGTCCGGGAAGGTCATCTGGGAAAACTTCTGGAAATTCTCTAACAACTGACACTGACTGAAGAGCTGGTGGTTCTGATTCTGGATTAATGATGTGAGCCAAATAGGCGAGACACCCCTTACCGATCATTCGTTGTGCCTTAAGGTAAGAAATAAACTTACCTACAAGCGATGCTGAACTACCCTTCCACTCTAAGACTTCTTCATTTGGAAATTGGAACTTGACTATCTTGGCATGACAATCTAACATGGCATAGCAGGAAGACAACCAATCCATACCCATGATCACATCGAAATCCACCATTTCTAATTCTATGAGATCGGCCTTGGTGTTGCAACCTTGGACTGAAACTATACAACCTCTATAGACTCTTGTGACTTTCATTGACTCGCCAACTGGAGTAGATACTAGGAATGACTCACTAAGTTGTTCAGGTTCTAGCCCGAGGTTAATTGCAAAGTATGGAGTCACATATGAAAATGTTGAACCTGGATCCATTATGGCATTAGCATTATGTGAGCAGGCTAAAAGTATACCTGTAATAACTTCTGCAGATGCCTCTGCACTCTGACGATCAAGTGAAGCAAACAAACGGGGTTGTCCCCCTCCCTGAGTAACTCGATCTGCACCTCTGCCTTCCCCATGCCTGGTCTGATTATGAGAACCACGAGCCTGAGGTGGTGCAACTGCAGTAGCTGAGGAACTAGAAGGACGAGTTGATCCACCACTGAAATTACGTCGCAACTTTGGGCAGTTGGTCTTTATATGACCACTGTCTACATAATGATAGCAACCATGAAACCCGAGCTTGCACTGACCTGAATGTTGCCGCTTACATGTTCCACAAAGACCTTGTTGGTGTGAATGTTGCTCAACATGACTCTGGCCATGTGAGGATGGTGTCCTAAAATTCTGATTCTGGCGAGACTAATTTCCATTACTCTGAGTACGTCTGAAGGAAGACCCACCACCTGACTGATGACTAGACTGAGCTGGTGCTATTGACCCCTTATTAGAGGAATCCCTTCCACCTCCGCTGGATGTACCATTAAACCTGCCCGCTGTCCGGGCTTTCTTGTTATGCTCTTTTTCTTCTCTTCTTTGTTGTCTGTCTTTTTCTAAGTGCTTGGAAAATCCCACAACAAAGGAGAAAGCTATCATCTCTACTGCTGCAGCTGATGTCGTATCCTTAATGTGGTAAGCTAAACCGCCAACAAACCTGCGAATCTTTGCTCTTTCTGTCTTAACTATGTGAGGAGCATGCTTAGCCAACCTTATGAATTCCATGTAGTACTCTTGCACACTTTTATTCCCTTGCTTGAGCTGTTCGAACTCTGTAGCCTTAGCTTCCCTATCCTCTTCCAGGATAAAGTTAGCCATGAAGGCCTCTTCAAATTCTTCCCTAGTAGGCGGACCATCATCTACATCTCTTTCCTTTTCCCACATCTCAAACCAAACGCCGGCCACATCTCTAAGCTGGTAAGCAGCCAGCTCCACAGCTTCATCATCAAATGCTTTCATCGCTCGGAGGGCTTTCTTCACACCCTCCAGCCACAACATTGGATCTTCATCAACTATAGAACCATGGAACACTGGAGGACTCAACTTCAAAAATTCATTCACTCTTGAGGACTCAGAATTGTTCTGCCTATTTGATTGAGGTAGAATCTCATCTCTTCTCTCGTTCTGGTTGGCCTGAAGGCTTTAAACATCTCCATAGCGCTGTTAACTGCATTAAACATCTGACCCACCTCTGGGGATATAGTTGTCTGAGCGGGAGCTGCTGTTGGGGGCGGCACTGGATCCTGAGATACTTGCTCATCATTATCCACCCTTTCTTCACGTTCAACTCGGGGTACTTGGACCCCTTTTGTGGATCTACCCCTCCTTTTCTGAGTTAAAGCCTTCTTAGTTCTGCCTTGAGCCATAATAGTAGCAATAGTTTCTTGAGCAACATCCTGAGTGTCGGTGTCAGAGTTGCGAGTACGAGCCATTTCTGCGAGTTTTGGAGAAACGAATACATTAGATAATTTCTTAGAGGTAGGATCTACTGCACGATCTAAAGTATGAGAAAAATGAGACTTTTCCTAAATGTTGGTAGCCTCCTATTTATAAGTATGACGCTCTTCATACCCATAAACAAGACTCTACTAACACGGCTTCATAGACCCCTAGGACTCCATAAACCTGAGGCTCTGATACCTAGTTTGTCACGACCCATTTTCTGAACAAGCCGGCACCAGCACTCGATCACTAAACATGACCGAGCGAACCATCTCTGCTTATTAAATCTATTATAACTCCAAACTTTATATGCAACAAGGCAATACTCCAACCAAATACTTTTGATTAATTTAAATTTTTAAATAAATCAACTCGAAAACTTTATTCGTAGTAACTACTGAATTACTGCTAAGTTATTATCATAAACATCTGAATCTTAACCCAATAACTATGTCTATGAAGCCTCTACTGATAAACTGATGCACTGCTCAGGACATGAGATTTCCTGGCCAGCTCTCTAAGTAATCAAAGAAATAACTAAATGAAGATGACTCAAAGGAATACTCCACGAACAAAAGTGGAGCTTACCAATAGCACTGGAATAGAAGGAAGTCCTAACCCGTAGCCTGCTCGCCTGCAAAACCGGTTCCTACGTTGTACCACAGACCAACGTAGGTTCCCAAAAGAGAACGTCAGTACCATCCATTGTACTCAGTGAGTCTCAACAATAGGGGCCGAAACTTTACTAACATATACATTACGAGCAAAAGTTCTAAATGCATGTAAAACATAAAGCTTATAAGAATAATTCTAAAATACTTGCATACTAGCAGTTTATGAATATTCTAAAAGAAATTCTTTTCTTTTTCAAAAAAATACTTCTCTTTATACTTTGGGAGTCCCAACTATCCTGACTTAATTCTATTTCAATCATCGTGTGATCGGCACGGGTTCGATCCCAACCTGATCGAATAGGCCCAATCCACGAGGTGCCACTCGCTTAATGGTTCTCAGCGCTCATGTATCATACCTTAGCATGGCTAAGTAAATTCTCAGCAACGAGATCCTCGGCTCGTGTGCTCCCTACTTTGGCACAAGTAGTTTCAGGAAGTCAACGCCTTGGTCAGGACCCTCGGCCTGGACGATGACCCCTTCTCAGAATAAAGGATACTCCCAAAAATCTTTTCTTTCTAAAACTTCTTCTTGTGACTTTTCAAGTCTAGATCCTTTCTTTATAGAACATCATGTACATGCTCATGCTGGTATCCTTAAATGTAAAGCATGTCATAAGAATGAAATAAACATGTAAAAGTATTTCTAAAGATTCTTGCTTCTTTATAAATTTTCAACATGAAAATAACATATAAGAATAACACAAAAATTTGAAAATTTGTGCATGCATATCATAATAAATCGTCTAAACTTTTGCTAGAACAATTCTAAGTTAATAGGTACTCACTTGCTCCAATTAAGTAAATATAAACTCTTTTAAACAATTCATCAAACACCTTGTATACGTGCTTTTGTGAGTTAAACCACTTTAGTAAAGGGTTGTATCAACTCACCTCAATACTTCTCGAGCCAATACGTAGGTCCCAGTCCAATTGACACCAGTCAAACAATCGATTCTACAACAACCAGTGCATTTTAATCAATTTTAAAGTTTCACGCTTAAACATGAAGTTTATTGTTGGTATAGAGGAAGAAGGGAATTAACTATCCAATTCTTACGTACTACTACTTTAGGGTAATTGACAATAAGGAATTTTATATGCCTGAGTTCAAGAATTAGTGACTTGTAAAGAAACCTAAACTTCCCGTTGCCTGCGTGAGTATTGAGCAGCAAGGCTCTATCTCCCGATTTTGCGTTTGTGCGTGAACAAGGGCTTTTTAATTCTGCCTTTCAGTTTGTGCGTATTATGTTTCTTAGTCCAAATCTCTTTTTACTTCTTTTGCAGTCCACAACCCTTTATGGGTTTTAATTTCTTTTCCCTTTTTTTTGTGACTTAACTTGTATTTAATTATATCTACTTTTAGTAATTAATAACATTAAAATTATTAATATTCCCCTAATTGCATATCCAATTATTTATAAATAGAGAAGTAACTCAAAAATCAATCACAAGGGTTTAAATCCGTAATATAAGTATAATTTAAGATAAAAAAAAATTTAAATTCTATATTTAGCGTATCTTGAAACTTTTATAAATTTGAGGAGTGTTACACCTATGCTCCCTTGTGATGTGAGGATTTGTGCTGTAATTAACTAGAATTTGATTTATGCTAGAAGAAATTTCCACACTTTGAAGATGACAAACAACAAGAGAAAAGTTAAATGGTTGATAATCCAATATTTGTGTGGGACTTCAACTCTAGCAACCGGCATTAGCAGCTTACGGAGTATAAAAATAGAATATATTTCAATTGACTTGCAGGCTTTGGTTAGATTGGCCGAAGAAATCGCTAAATCTGATATCCCAGTTGGTTCAAGAAAAATTAAGGGGAGATATATCCAGTCGCACCTATTTTCACGTTTGGGAGGTATTATTACCTTACTGTATGCTTCCTTAAACTGAATTCCAGCTTCTTTTCAATGCCAGCTAGTGCCAACATTGTTATAGTTTAGATAAATGTTTATGGATGAGCGTAACCTGACATTTCATGATCGCCATCTTGATACTTTATGTTCTGAAGCCATACAAGAAAAATTGACAGCGCAAATAAAGGATGTGGAAGTTGCACAATCCAAAGAGGTTCCTTTATCCTGGGTTGGGGTAGCAGAGGTGAGTTCTTGAAGAAGTTGCTTCCGTATCTGCTAACCATTTCGGAACTGCAGAATTCCTTACCTTATGTCTAGGTTTTATGCATTTGGTGGCTGACACCATTAAAAGCTGTACACTTGGAACAGACATGCGACCCTCTACTAGCTTAAGATTCTCTTGTGCATTGTGAAAATTGAAAACTTTGTAGCTGTTTCAGTTACCTGTTGGGCTTATTTAACTGGAAAGAGTAATAAATCATCCCTCCCCCCCCTCCCCCCCAGGTTTTTCTTGGATTGCTCCATGTCACTGTCCTTTTTAAGGTAACGTAACTCATCAGTGCTCTCTATAGTTCTATTAACTGAACCTGAAACAGATATGATGTTTCCAAAGTAAAAAAACTAAGCCTTCTTCTCACTTTTCCCTTAAAAGTTTTTCGCCTTAGTTAAAGTGGAAAGCTCAGTTGATTGCTTACTTGTCTTGAGAACACAATAGGTCATTTTTTCTTTTTGGATTTTCATTTAAATTTAAGTGGAATCTTGACTTTTTAGCATGATTTGCCCATATTTCTTGTAACCTTTTTCTTGCTTAGTCGTTATGTAAGCATTTTCTATGAAACCAAGCCTTTCAAGTAGGGCTTGAAAAATCTAGGTGATCCTATCAGTTGACAAGCAAGATAGACAGAGAAAAGGTTTAATGTTTTTTTGTGGTGGGGGATTCAAATGCTGTTTCATAATCAATGGATTAACTTTTGCCAAGCCGGATGAAATTTTCTTGACTAAGAAATAGAGAATTTAAGTCCCTTTTGGAATCAACTGATCAACTCTACCAAGAGTGGTGATTCCTGTATTTTTTTTTAAATCTTTGGTTTCACTTTCGCAAGTTAGATTTTTCTCGTTCTTTGAAAATGAGTATATATGTATATCATGTGTGCTAGTTCGAGAAAGTTCATTCCATTATTGGCATATCTTGTGGGATCAACTTTAAGGTAATGCCTATATAACATTGTAGGAGCAGAGGAAATTTGGTATCATTTGTGAAGTATGACCTTAGTCCTGTTATAAACTTCCTGAACACTAGGTGAAAGAAATGGGAAGTTCTGCATAAGGCTTTTGGCCATTTGTTTCTACCCAATGGGTATTTCCCCTTAGGCGGGGGGGGGGGGGGAAGCGGATCTTCTTTAGTACTAGTTTGTTAGGGCATGGTTGTGTGTATGGCGTTTCTTTTACATGTCTAGACATTGAATTGTGACACCCGCTGTTTGATATTTTTTGGCAACAGCATAAAATTATATTTTGATTAGCAATGACAAACAAAATGGATGTAGCACTTGAAATTAGTGGTCCATAGTAAATCAGCTGGCCGGAGTATTAAAATTCTGCTTTGTGCAAGTTCTTGGTTGCTGCCAGATCCCTTTTATGTAAAAGAACTTCCGATGAGTAGTCTGCTATCACTTAATTTTTTTTTTTATTGGGTACGCACTTTGGCCGATTACAGAAGGCATTATAACCTTGAATTTTGATCTTTTTAGAGTGTACAAGTAATGGGTTCCTTTGATGGTTGGAGTCAAGGAGAGCACTTATCGCCCGAGTACACTGGATCTTATATGCATTTTTCAACTACATTGTTCCTAAGACCTGGAAGGTACGTTTCTCTTCTGCCACCGAGTATTTCTGTCCTTGCACTCTCCAAACACCTTCCACCCCTTTTAGGACAATTAAGTGTATCTGTACTTCTTAAAAGATATTTTGGGTGGTGTTAGGTACGAAATCAAGTTCTTGGTAGACGGAGAGTGGCACCTATCCCCTGAACTCCCAATTACTGGAGAGGGGTTAACTGAGAACAATTTATTGATTGTGGAATAGCTCCTGTAGCTAGCATACAATGTATATGTGCTGAAAATCTGCTTTGGGATGAAAGATGAACCTATTAAGCATGGAATAGCTCGTGTTGTCAGCATGCCATGTCTATCTGCTGAAGGTCAGTGCTCTAAGTGTGAATGCCTTCTCTTGAGGATGCCGATTTCAAGCGTGCCAATTTATGTAATGAACTTTTGGGAAAATACCATAAATGTTAAGTAAGCATTTAAGCAATGTTCTTGTAGATATGATAAGATAACTACTCACTAGCTTTTATGTCTTACTAAATTATTAAGGCAAAATACATACTTTACCCATCGACCTTGTACTCAAATCTCTCTTATACACTTGTTAAACACGGGGATAGTATTACACACCAAAACTTTTAATAGTGTGTTAATTACACACCTCTTTTGTCATGTGTCACACACGTGTATTGCACATAAAAGAGGCGTGTGAAAACTAAAGAATTTATCTGAAATTAATTTCCCCCCCCCCCCCCCCCTTTTTTTTAACTATTTTCTTTTCAAATTAAAGAAAAAATTGTAACCCATGTCTTCTTTCCCAACCCCAACGTTCCCCCCCTCCCCCGTTTCGTCTTCTTCCCCAACTTCCATCCTAGTGTTGTCTACCCCTCGTGTTTCGTCTCTCCAACCTCCATGACTAAGAAGAAAAGAGGAGCTATTAGGTCTTGTAAAAATTACCATTATTGACCTTTTAAAAAAGCTTGGAAATTTAATCGGGTCTTGTTGATTTTGGTGTTCCATGACCTAGAAAATTAGTTTGAATTCGTGATTATTGTTGAATAAAAATTTACTTAGGTGATTAATTTCGATAAAATTCAAAAAACACCATTAACAAGTTTAAAACTTTGGGTTTGAGCTTGAATTTTAAATTTGTCTAAGGATCTGTGATGGATATTGTTAAAACTTGTTAAAAATCGAGCAAAGAGTTGAATCTATAGTTAGGGAAGAATGTGCTTGTAGTCGAAGGGTTGGTGGTAGTGGAGAAGATGATGGAGTTGGGGAGATGAGGAGGGGGTGTGGTTTTTTCTTTTCTGTATTTTTTTCTTTAGGAAGATGAGGAGAGGGGTGGGGGGTAGAGAGTTTTTTTTTCCAGTTTTTTTTTTTCCGATTTATGACACATGTCAGATGCTGATTGACGCGTGTAATAGCAATCTTTAAGCAGATATGATCAAACACCGAAGTGGTGTGTAATTGACGCACCTTTAAAAGTTTTGGTGTCAAATATTATTCCAGTATTTAACAGGTGTGTAAGAGGGATTTGGGGATGTATAAACTTCACCCATTAAATGTGTTCTTTTATGTTGTTCGGTCTCTTGAATTTTAAGTAAGGGGTGAATTGATTCAAAAGCTAGATCATGAAGTAGGATTGGTCAAGGTCATATAAGGAGACAACATTTCATTCCTTCTATCAATCAGGACGAAAAATCTAACATGGGAGTCCATCATTGGATAAACCAAGAATAAGAATGAGTCACTTTGATACCGTGTGAGGAAGATGTGTTGAGTCTAACTCAATCCTTAAAGCTAGTACATGAGATTTGGATTGCCCAAGATAATATAAGGAAATAACCTTCTCTTAACTATTGTGGAACACTTAATTCTACTATTCAGGTATAATTCATGGCATTTTGGACTCGATTAATTTAAGTTTGGAGATCAAGTCATACCTACTTTTTTTAGGGGTTGTGGGGGGGGGGGAGAAGGGTGGGTGGGTGGTGGTTGGAGCAGGGAGTTGGATATTGGTTAGCCAAAGGTCAAAGATGTGCTAATGAGTTAGTGACAAATCGCTGTTAGCATTCTTGATCCCTGAGACTTCAAAACAGCATAAAAAGACTGGATAGGCTACCTTCCTTGTATTGATTTTCTAACCGAGCAACCAAACAATGCAATATATTGAAGCAAGTCTGATTGCCTACCTTGTATTGCTTTATTACTAACTGCCCTCAGGTCATGTTCAGCTTAACACTTTGGTTATAACTACAAAACTAGCTTTCAAGCTGCTTGAGCACCAAGTAGTAGATACGCAAAAATTGATCCAACCTTTTTTAGAACATTTGTCGACTGACTGTCAGCAAAATATTTATTACACCAGTGTTCCATGCCTGGCCTATTTGCTATGTTTTCATCTTATCACGTTTACCTTAGTATCTGCTCTGCCCAAAGTTCTCGAAATCTAATTATGAATTACAAGCCAAATAATCAAAGTACAACAACAACATACCCCAGTGTAGTCCCACAAGTGGGGTCTGGGGAGGGTAGAGTGTATTAGAGTGTACACAAACGTTACTCCGGACTTTAAGAAGGCAGAGAGGCTGTTTCCGAGAGACCCTCGGCTCAGGATGGAGAGAGGAGAATAGCATTAACAAGCAAACCGATCTGACAACCGAAGCAAAAATACAAAACTAGCAATAGGTAATACAATCAGGAAACCGAAACAAAAATACAAAACTAGCAATAGGTAATACAATCAGGAAACCGAAACAAAAAACAACAACAAGTAGTAATAAAAGTCTATGGATACGAAAAGAAAAGAAAGAAAAGAAAAAGAAAAAAAACACTAAAGACACCAAGTGGTGTATCAAAGCTACTGCTACAATCAAGGATAACAGTCGGCCACCTAACCTTTTATTCTCAACCTCCATACCTTCCTATCTATGGTCATGTCCTCAATGAGCTGGAGCAACACCATATCTTGCCTAATCAACTCCCCGTAATACTTCTTCGGCCTGCATCTACCTCTCCGTTGGCCCTCCCATGCGAACCTCTCACACCTCCTCACCGGAGCATCAATGTCTCTCCTCTTTACATGCCCGAACCATCTAAGTCTCGCCTCTCGCATCTGGTCCTCCACAAGGGACATACCTGTAACAGCCCAGCCCGCTAGTGATATTGTCCGCTCTGGGCCTAGGCCCTCATGGGTTTAAAATGCATCACTAGGGTCTAAGACTTGTTAACTTATATACCCAGCATCCCTCTTGTGTTTGCCGATGTGGGACTCTGTCTATAGTCTGGGGTGTTACATACACCCCCTCTTATGGACTCAGCGTCCTCGCTGAGGTTTGCCCCACCGCATGGGATTTGCCTAGACTCAGCACTGAGGTTTGCCCCGCCTAACCGGGATTTGCTTAAACTCAGTTGAACTCTGACCCACCATCGGCAAGACTGACACAAGAGTGGCTCTGATACCATCTTTAACAGCCCAGCCCGCTAGTGATATTGTTCGCTCTGGGCCTAGGCCCTCACGGGTTTAAAAACGCGTCACTAGGGTCTAAGGTTTGTTAACTTATATACCCACCATCCCTCTTGTGTTTGCCGATGTGGGACTCTGTCTATAGTCTGGGGTGTTACAACACCCACCTTGTCCCGGATAACTTCATTTCTAATTTTATCTAACCTGATATGCCTGCACATCTACCTCAACATCCTCATCTCAGCCACCTTTATCTTCTGGAAATGGAATTTTTTGACTGGCCAACACTCCACCCCAACATAGTCGGTTTGACCACCGCTCTATAGAACTTACCTTTAAGTTTTGGTGGTACATTCTTATCACACAAAATACCGGAAGCGAGCCTCCATTTTATCCATCCCGCCCCAATACGGTGTGTGATATCCTCGTCAATCTCCCCATTCTTTTGTATAATAGACCCAAGGTACTTGAAACTATCTCTCATAGCGATAACTTGTGAATCGAGCCTCACGTCTTCGTCCTCTTCCTAAGTCGCGCCACCGAACTTGCACTCCAAGTACTCTGTTTTGGTCATGCTCAACTTGAAACCCTTAGACTCCAAGGTCTGTTTCCATACTCTAACCTCTCGTTAACACCACAATGCGTCTCGTCAATCACTACAATATCATCAACAAATAACATGAACCACGACACCTCCCCTTGAATGTGACACGTCAGCGTATTGATAGCCAGGGCAAACAGGAATGGGCTGAGGGCTGATCCCTGATGCAACGCCATCATAATCGGGAAGTGTTCCGATTACCCTCCCACTGTCCTCAACCGAATCTTAGCACCCTCGTATATGTCCTTAATAGCCCTAATGTGTGCAACATGAACACCTCTAGCCTCCAAACATCTCCACAACACCTCTCTCGACACTTTATTGTAAGCCTTCTCTAAGTTGATGAACATCATATGTAAATCCCTCTTCCTCTCTCTATACTGCTCCATCAACCTCCTAACAAGGTGAATAGCTTCTGTAGTTGAACTCCCCAGCATAAATCTGAATTGGTTCTCTGAAATAGACATAATCATCCTCACCCTCATCTCCACCACCCTCTCCCATACTTTTATAGTATGGCTCAGTAGCTTGATACCCTGATAATTGTTGCAATTTTGGATATCCCCCTTGTTCTTATACAACGGGATCATCGTACTCCATTTCCATTCCTCGGGCATCTTTTTCATCCTAAAAATGACATTGAATAGCTCAGTAAGCCATTTGAAGCCGACCCTACCCATGCTCTTCCAAAATTCCACCAGGATTTCGTCTGGCCCGGTCGCTCTCCCCTTGCTCATCTTACGCATAGCCCCCTCTACCTCCGCAACTTTAATATGGTGGCAATACCCAAAGTCCCGACGGCTCTCAGAGTTTTCTAAGTTACCTAACATAATATTCCTATCCCCTTCTTCGTTCAGGAGTTTTTGGAAGTACGTTTGCCATCTCTGTTGAATCAGAGCCTCGTCCAACAACACTCAACCTTCCTCATTCTTGATGCACTTCACTTGGTCCAGGTCACGTGCCTTCTTCTCTCGCACCTTGGCTAACCTGTATAGTTTCTTGTTCCCTCCATTGCCTCCAAGTTCTTTATACAAGCGCTCAAATGCGGAAGTTTAGCCGCAGTAACTGCTAACTCTGCTTCCTTCTTAACCACCTTATACTGCTCCATGTTCATCCTCCTCTCCTCCTTGTCTATGCTTTTTACAAGTTTTAAATAAGCCACTTTCTTGGCTTTCACTTTACCTTGGACCTCAGTGCTCCACCATCAATCCCCTTTGCGTCCGCCAGAAGAGCCCTTCGAGACCCCCAATACCTCCCTAACAACCTCCCTAATGCAATTCGCAGTCGCAGTCCACATACCACTCACGTCCCTACTGTTCCTCCATGCTCCCATAGCCAGCAGCTTATCTCCCAACTCTTGGGCTTTGACCTTAGTCAAATCTCATCACTTGATCCTAGGAAGACCAAACACAACCTTCTTTCTCTGCTTCCTCATAAGCTCCAAATCCATGACCAGGAGCCTATGCTGGGTCGTGAGGTTCTCACTCGGGATGACCTTGCAATCCGTACATAGACCTCTATCCAACTTTCTAAGGAGTAGATAGTCAATCTGGGTCCTGGCTACCGAACTCTGAAAAGTAACTAAGTGTTCCTCCTTCTTCGGAAAACTCGAGTTTGCAATCACCAAATCAAACAAATCGAGTAGCAAAAGTTCCTCCTCCGTTCCTGACTCCAAAATCGAAGCCTCCATGCACATCATCATAACCCTCGGATGCCGCCCCAATGTGGCCATTGAAATATCTTCATATGAAAAACTTCTCACTGTGTAGTATGCCATGTACAACCTCATCCAAGTCCTCCCAAAAACGCCTCTTAACCTCCTTGTCCAAGCCCACTTGGGGCGCGTATGCACTAATCACGTTTAAAGTAAAAATCCCAATTAGAACTCGATTCTGTGTTCCGAGGCCTCCAAAACTTTATTTTATTCCTCCTCGATTTGCGTGCGCAGTCGTGGCATTTTTCGAAAAGCTTTTATAATTTTTGCCTTTAAAAGTTAATTTAGTTGACTTCGGTCAACGTTTTGAGTAAACGGATCCGGACTCGTGTTTTGACAGTCCCGATGGGTCCGTATCGAAATATGGGACCTGGGCGTATGTCTGGAATCGAATTTCGAGGTCCCTAGCTCGAGAAATGAATTTTTGATGAAAATTGAAAGTCTGAAAATTAAATAATTTTAAGAATTTGGTTAATGTTTGATCTCGTTGCTATCGGGTCCGTATTTTGGTTCCGGATCCCGGTATAGGTTCATTATGATATTTAAGACTTGTCTGTGAAATTTGTTGAGAAACAGAGTTTGTTTGACGTGATTCGAACGTCCGGTTGAGAAAATAGAAATTTTAAAGTGTTCTTGAAAATTTCATTTGATTTGGTGCTAAATTCGTAGTTCTAGGTGTTATTTGGCGATTTGATCGCGTGAGCAAGTTTATATGATGTTTTAAGATTTGTGTGCATGTTTGGTTTGGAGCACCGAGGGCTCGGGTGAGTTTCGGATAGGCTACGGAGTGAAATTTGACTTAGAGCATTGCTGGTTCTGCAATTTCTGTGACTGGTGTCTGATCTCGCAAGTTGACTTAGAGCATTGCTGGTTCTGCAATTTCTGTGACTGGTGTCTGATCTCGCAAGTGTTCACATTTGCGAACATTCCCCCATGCTGGCAGGCTCGCAATTGCGAGCAAATTCTTTGTATTTGCGAAGTATACCAGGGCCAGCACTAGTTCGCATTTGCGATCAGGAGGTCGCATTTGCGGGGAGCCAGTGTGCGCATTTGCGGACAAATCTTCGCAATTGCGAAGTGGGAGCTGGGCAACAGTGATCGCAAATGCGATTAATTGGTCGCATTTGTGGAAGCATCAGAGTTCGCATTTGCGAACTATTTGTCGCAAATGCGATGAAGACAGGCGGGCGAGGTCGAAAATGCAACACCTGCAACTAGGGATGTGCATGGACCAAGTTGGTTCGGTATTTATCAAAACCAAACCAAACCAACTATATCGGTTTGGATTGGTTCGGTTTTGTTGGGTTTTTCGAGTTTTCGAGTTTTTTGTTACATGAATATTATTTCAATCTTACTTTGTTAAAATTATAGATAAAACTTTGATAAATAAATATATGTTTAGTAAATATGGAAAATAATTGATAAACATATGATCTATTAAAATATTCTAATGAGAGAATTTTTTAGTAACACATGATAGTTATTTTCTTAGTCGTCTAACAATAATTTTTCGTTAATTTACGCTTTCAAGGTTAATACATGAGAGGATCCCAAATATTTCTACATTTTCTAAAGAGAATTCACTATAAAGTCATAAAAATTAATATGTATAAAATTTATATATTTATATGTCGTTTTGGTTCGAGTTTTTTTATTCAATACCACACCAAGTCATAGCAAACCTAGTCGGATTTTTTAATCGGTTTGATTTGGTTTTTCAGTTTGGTACGATTTTCCGATTCGATTTGAACATCCCTACCTGCAACTGATCAAACTTAAGTTTGACGGGATTTTCTCCCATTCTTCATATTTTTCAAATCCTAAAACCCTAGAGGTGATTCTCCCAAGACCAATTCTTCCCCAAAACTTTGGTAAGTGATCCTAACCCACTTACTTTCTTTCAATTTTCCATCACATTTCATGAATTTCCAACCAAAAATCTAGGATTTCCACGGTAGAAATTGGGGGTTTGGGTAGAATTAGGGATTTAGACCTCAAATTAGGGTCGGATTTCAAAACTAATTACATATCTGAGCTTGGGGGTAAATGGATGAACGGATTTTGGTCCGAACCTCGAGTTTTGACCAAGCGGGTCCGGGGTCGATTTTTGACTTTTGGGGGGAAATATTGGGAAACCTAAATTTATGTATTGAAATTGATTCCTTTGGCAATATTTGATGTTATTAAGTTAATTATGGCTAGATACGAGTGGTTTGGAGGTGGAATCTAGAGGAAAAACGGTAATTGATCAGTGAGTGGCTTGTGGATCGAGGTAAGTGTCATGTCTAACTTTGACTCGAGAGATTTGGAATCCTGGACTTAATTGCTATGTGAAATCCATGTGAGTGGCGTATAGGTGAAGTGGCGAGTACCTATGCGCCGCCAATTTATCTGTTTAGCCTGTTTATTTCCCGTTCTTCTTATATTGTCTTTTCCTGCCTTAACTACTACATGCTTTACTGGTATTTTCATGCTTAATTGCTATTTGTTAGACATTATTTTTCATTGTTGAAGGTATTAGCTATCCCGTAGTTTCACTGTCTCATATTATTGTCTTAAGCTGATTTATCGGTATTTTATGGTATATTTTGGATTGGTTTTCCTGAGTAGTATTATTTGTGTGAAGTTTCATAATGTACAAGCTTTCCGTTTGCTTTGGTCTGAGATTTAAATATTGTGAAGAGTTTTGAGTTAAATTGTGAAATTTCAGTACTTATTGAGTAATTGATGTTGATATGGTGGGATCGGGTTATGCGCCGCACCAGGAGGAATAAGAGTGATATATTGAAGAGGAATGATCGCTGCCGACTCGACACTACACTATGGTAGGAAGAGCGGTCGCAATAGCCTTTACCCGAATAGAGGTCCGGTATCGAATTTCCACGGGGAGCTAGTAGTGGAGTTGTATTTTCTGTCTAGCCTAAAGTTGCGGTTGTGCTTTTAATGTAACTTCAAACATTTTTTTAGTTTTTGTATTTATAACCACTATTATAAAACTAAGGATTAAAGCTAAATTATGCTAGGAGGATATTGCTAAGTTGTAATTAATGGGAAGAAGAGCACTAGGGTCGTAGCATCACCTAGGTGGCTAATTGACGGGTAGATGTTACTAAGGATAGACTGACATATTTGGGGATTATGCTGAAACCATTGCACAATTGCACCCACTCTCACACCTCACAGTAGAGAGAGTGATTTTGCCCAATTGACTCTCTCAAGACCAATTGGATAGGCCAATGAGACCAAGCAACTAGGGTTCAAGTAGGGTGATTACTCTCTCGAGATTTAACCCGTTAATTGGGACTACCATTTCTCATGGGTCCATCCCAATTTCTTGTTGAGTCAATTTTGGGGTCATAGACTCTCTTTCTCAAGAAGAGTTAAACCCACTAAGCTTGAATCAACGTTTGCAACCACCAATTCTTGAAAATGAACATAAAATCAATCCAAATAGCAAACACCCAATATCAATCTAACCCTAGATGACAACACCCATCAATTACCCACACTAGGGTTGAGCCACAACCCTAATTAATGAGTTTAGCTACACATAATTAAAGAAGAAACTGATAAAATAGATGAAGAACTAAACATATTAATTAATTACTAAGAAGAAACTACAATAATTTATTGTTAATAGGAAGCAAAATATGCCAAAAATGGCTACAACACCAAGCCCAACTTTCGTCTCAAGTTCCCAGATAAAACCGATACCTAATAATAGTAAAATGTTCTATTAATACTAGGCTGGAAAAACTGGACAAAAATACCCCTGCGGGGTCAGTACGGGCCGCACAGAATGGACCGCGGCCGCACTGGCTCTTGGACTTCAACTGTTTGATAACTTGAACTGGGGGACGCGGACTGCGTGGAAGTGTACCGCAACCGCGATGGAAACTGGCGCGGTCCGCGTAGTCGTGACCGCGTGATCAAAACTGCCCTTCTCTGAACCTTATGAACGCGGACCGCACAAAGCAGGAGTACGGCCGCGAAGCTTCACCGCGGACCGCAAAAATCCTACCGCGACCGCGTGACTTTAAGCCTGAATATGTCAACCTCCTAGTGCGGCTGCGGTCACTGTTACGCGGTCCGCACTAGGCCCTTTCTTCTTCAATTCTCTTGGTCTTTGATACTTGAGCAGGTTTCACTCCTTTTTGAGCCGATCTTTGACATTTCGTCACTTTGTCGATCGAACCTGCAATCAAGCACAACTTGTGAGCATTTTGGGACTATTTTGTATCAATTTATACTCAAAGCATAGGCAAGTAGGGGCATAAACACGTAAAAATCTTAAGTTATCAACTCCTCCAAACTTAAGCCTTTGCTTGTCCTCAAGCAAACAAAATAAAACCCACCCCTTAAAGGAACGTTCAAGTAATTCGAGCTATCCTGAAATAACCTCAACAAGCATCAATTGGGACTAACAATTGCCCTCAATACGAATGCATCATTAACACATTTAAAACTTTGAAAACTATGGATCAAGTGTGACACAAGAGCATCAAGAGTTGACATATTTCATCAAAGAGCTTTTTACTTACTTTGGTCATTGTGGAACCCAAACTCCCACATCCTCAACTCTCCCTAAGCGAACCTCACCTTTTAAGTATTGACACACAAACCGAAGTTAATGAAATTTTGCTCATCTCTCTCAAGAAGAAGGTCACAAGTCCGGCTCTAACTACCATATGCTTGCCCCTTATGTAAGTATCTACTAACGTAAGCTCCCTTCAACTCGATATCAAATAGGGCTTTTGTGGAGTCATTGTGAAGGCTTTTAGGTAAGAGTAGGACATATTTTTATTCAAGTGAGTTCAATCTTCCCTTAAGCACTTCTTTTGATTCATTTTGGCACAACTCTCTTGACTCTTTTGAGTATTTCACTTCTTTACAAGGGGTTAGAGAGACACATTGTCACTCTTTCTTATACAATTCAAAACATTTCTCCTTTTTCTACTTTTTCCACACACCTTTTTCACTTTTGTTTTCCTTGAGTCCATTTTTTATTCTTGTTCACATTGGACTTTCTTTTTGTCTTTTTCTTTTCTTGCTTTTTTATTGCATTTCTTTTCTTTTGCTTTTGTACCTTTTTACCACTTTGCTTCCTTTCTTGTCTCTCCCCCCAAACTTAAATATTTGCCATTACTCAAGGGAAGATTTGGGTGCCAAGAGAGGGTAATCATTTAGAACGGGTATATGCTTGTAGCATTGATTCTTGAAAGAAAAAGGTTTAAGGCTCAAAATGGTTAACTAGGGATCATCTCATTGGTAGGCTATGGAATTGTTTAACTTAACATTTGGATCAAGGAGAGCCTATAATCACTTCTCAAGTCAAATTTCACCTAGGATTTCGCCTCAACAAACATTCAGGGCAAGTTCTAGACCATTGGCTCGGGACTTGGACTCACATTTCGATTCCTCACCACACGCGCTAGGGGATTGCTAAAGACATCGAGTCGAGGGCCCACCATGACCTTAGTTACGATTCAAGCACACAATGGTTCGAAAAGACCACATGATGATTGTTTGGTCAACGCAAGAGTCTCAAAGCCATGACTTTCACCATCCTGAACACAACATTATGTCTTTGACCATGGGATCAAAGGCAAATGTGCTAGGCCCAAGTGAAGCTTTGCTTGAGGTACCTTTAACTACAACTATCAAAAACAAAAGAAATATCAAAGAAACAGACTCAAACCCTTAAGAAGTTAGTCACACCATCTATCATTGGAAAGAGCCACCCGGTTCGCACAATACTCCACCCTTGGAAAGAACCGTGACATTAAGAAAACCAAGGGCTTATTGGAGGCGTAAAAAACAAAACAAGAGGCTACGAGCCTAACTACAAAGCTAAAAACGATTTTTTTTGCGAAAATAGAAAATAGAATGAATATGTACAATAGGGGAGTAGAATTGAATACATACAGAAATGTAAAGTTATATACAGCCCAAAATACAAAAACCCAATAAAAACATAAACTAAGAATCTATATATACAGTCATCCAGATAAAAGTAGGGCGCACCCCCACGAATAAAAGCTGGCATTGTCCTCAATGCCAACTATCAAATAAGCATCAAAAACAAAGTAAAGGATATAAAAGCTCCCTAGGCCTGGTTCGTCTGCATGTACGGGAACCCCAAGGCCTCTGTATGTATGGGAACCTCAGACTGGTTCCCGATCTCCTGCTGCTCAACTACTGGGACTGGGGCCTGCTCCTGGACCGGCTGGATGATAGGTGCATCACTGGAGGGGGTCTCCTGTGGGTCTGCTAGCTCAATAACTCCACCAACTGAACTGGGGAGCTTCCTCTTCTTCCTTGGAGGCCTGGGTGCCTGCTCCTGCTCTACTGTAGCTGTGGCACTGGTGTTGCTGCTGGGGTTGGATCCTCGAATAGCAAGTCTAAAGGCATCTGGTCTGCCAATAGCTTGTCCACATCAGTCCTTAGCACTCTCACCGACTCCTTGGAAGCCTTTGACTTCCTCATCTTCTTGTGCTCCTTGGCAAGCTCCCTCAAAGCCTTGCCATGTGAATCCACCGCCTTAGTCAAGGCGTCCTGAGTCCTCATAATCTTCTCCTGATTGTCCAGGAGCTTCTTCAGTGTATCCTCAACAGTGGAAGGTGCTGAGTGGGCCTCAACTGTAGCAGACAATGTAGACAACTTGGATGTCATAGCTGACATCCAGTTGTTCAAACTGGCTAGTGTCCGGCTCAACTGATTGGCCGTAAAAGGATGAGTCCGGGAAGTAGGAACTCCCGGGCCAGCTGAAGTACTGGGGCCAATAGAAGAGGAGGGTCCTGGAGGCAAATCATCAATAGTGGTGGCAGCAGGCATGGTGGAAGGCTCTGTGGAGGGCTCAACAGAAGACTCTACCGCAACTGGCTCCTCAGACTGGCCAGCTGGGGTAGGAGCAGGCGGCTTGTAATTTTGTCCTTGGGGTTGTCTGACCCCTTCAAACTGTACCAGGATAACGGAGCCACAGGTTTGACTTTGACGTCAAACGGTCTCTTCTCCACCTCTAAGTCCCGGAAATACATAGTGAGGGTGCTGAGAAAAGGGTAGTTCCGATCATGCTCAACCCCCACTGCAGAAATGGTGCGGGACATCACATTGCCCACGTTGATAGGATAGCTTGCCATAATAGAAGCAATAAGAACCGCCCGGGCAAGTGGAATAGTCTGATCATGGGTGGTCGGGTCGAGCCGACTGCACACAAAGGTCAACCACCCTTTAGCCTCGAAGTTGAAAGTTCTCCAAAGTATTTTGGCCCCTGCTTGTAACCACTCTAGAACCGTACCCGAGATTGCCAGGTATGAAGCTAACCACAGACGAACCTCCTCGCCCATTGCTAAATTTTCATTGTAAAGAGACTCATCTTTATCAATGAACCCCAAGTATTCATTCAGTGCCCTCCCGATGAATACCACATTTTTGTTTCTCACCTTGGTCACCTCCTTCAAGATATGGGCCACATTGCTGTAAAATTCCTTGACCATATGCTCATTCGCCTTCAAACAACTGTCTTTAAAGAACTCACAACCCACTCGAGCCTGAAACTGTCTATGCACATTGGGGTGTAGGGGTAGAAGGTCTTTGTCAATGAAGCTTCTCTCAAGAATCATATTTCGTGACGGCCACCATTCCCTAAACTTGTGGAACGCCACCTGGCTGACAAATCGATCTTCCCAAACTTCAGGTTTTCTAGTTCGTTCAACACCCCCAACCTGGGGCACACCATTGTCCGGTACCTCATTATCACTATTGGTCCCACCTTCTGCACTCTCCCCAAATACTGAAGCTGTGAGGGAGGTGAAGTATTCACCACTGCCTGCTGCTGAGCCATCAGACGACTCAGAAGGTACACGTTGTAGGGGATTGGGCAGTAAGTGAAGCTGGGACTACATGAGCTGGCCCTGAGTCAGAAGAGAGGTCTTGAGAGGGTACGTACTCACTCCCCAATTGGTCATCTATAACAACTTGTTTCCTTGTTTTCAGTTTAGGTCGAGGAGTGATTTTAACTTGTTTCCCTTTTCCTCCCCGGGAGGAGTCACCTCGGCCGGGCTGTTTGGCACCTCTTCCACGTTGTTTTACCATTGTCTGCAAGCAAATGCATCTAACATTGTTAGTTGAAGCACAAGCAGTGAAACAGGTGAATGAATTAAAGTTGCAGACAACAAACAAAATTGTTGTAGACATTGCTGCAGAACCAGTCACCGCGGCCCGCGCACAACCGCACTAAGGCGACCGCGGACCTTACTGGGTCAATTTCAGGGACTAAGCTAGGGTTGCATGTTTCTTCTATTTTTGTTCAAATTTTTTACCAATACTTGTCCCTACTCAGGTACCCAATCCTTAGTTACTTTAAACTAACATGAAAGCTACGCTAGACTAACAAATTCGAAGAAAAAGAACACTGGCAAGCAAATAAAATAAAAATAAGAAAGTGATTAATCATGAATGCAAGAAATGTTACCAAGATTATGAAGAATGAATGCAATTTATCCAAACAAGCAATAATTTCAGTCTTGGCAGAGGATGAACAGTAGAATTAAGGTTCTGGGTTTTCAAATTGCGAAAAGGGTAAAATGAAACCCTTGGTCTCTATTTATAGATACCTAGTGGGACCCGTACTCACATACCAACGCAGCCGCACAAAAGAGACCACGGACCGCGCTGGGTTTATTTGTGTGACCCTTCAGTAATCACCCTATGCAGATCACACTAACTTGACCGCGGCCGCGGTGAATAACTTCAGAGAGTCCCCTTCTAAACTCATGCCGGTGCGGACCGCGCGAAGTGCACCGCAGCCGCACTGGCAACTTCAAAGACTATGCAATTTTCATACTTTGTTTTGCACTGCTTCAACATAATCCCTGCAACATCTCACAAACAATTAGCTCAAAAATTCCTAAGCTACAAAGAAAATCAAAGAGAAAGAAAAAAAAGACATGGGTTGCCTCCCAAGAAGCGCCTGATTTAACGTCGCGACACGATGCATGTTACCACCACATCACTTTAGATGAAGAAGCGCCACTACGTGGCTGCCATCGAACTTTCCAAGATAATGCTTGACCCAGTGGCCGTTAACTCTGAAGACTTCACCATTTTTGTTTTTTAGATCAAGAGCACCAAACGGGGTCACGAACACAACTTCAAATGGCCCACTCCATTTTGACTTGAGCTTACCCGGGAACAGACGTAGCCGAGAATTAAACAAGAGAACCATATCCCCAACTTTGAACTCCTTGCCCCGAGCATATTTGTCGTGAAAGTACTTCATTTTGTCCTTGTACAAGGACGAGCTGGAGTATGCATGTAATCTAAACTCATCGAGCTCATTAAGTTGTTCAACCCTCAGATTTGCAGCAACATCCCATTCTAAGTTCAACTTCCTCAAGGCCCACATAGCCTTGTGCTCCAATTCCACCGGAAGATGGCAAGCTTTCCCAAACACCAACCGGTACAGAGACATACCAATTGGGGTCTTGTAAGCTGTCCGATAGGTCCAAAGAGCATCATCCAATTTTTTCGACCAATCGGTCCTATTAGCATTGACAGTTTTAGACAAGATACTCTTAATTTCTCGGTTGGAGACTTCCACTTGACCGCTAGCTTGAGGATGATAGGGGGTGGTCACTTTGTGATTAACTCCATATTTGGCAAGCAATGAATCAAAAGCCTTGTTGCAAAAGTGAGATCCCCCGTCACTAATGATAGCACGGGGAGTGCCAAACCTCGTGAAGATACTCTTTTTGAGAAATGCCACAACACTCCGGTCTTCATTGTTGGGTAAAGCCACGGCTTCAACCCACTTGGAGACATAATCTACCGCCACAAGAATGTAAGTGTTTCCACAAGAGCTCACAAAAGGACCCATGAAGTCGAGGCCTCAAACATCAAAAATATCTACCTCGAGAATCGTATTGAGGGGCATCTCATCCCTTTTTGAAATTCTGCCGGCTCGTTGGCGTTCATCACATCTTTTGACCACATCACTGGCATCTTTAAACAAGGTAGGCCAATAAAATCCGCAACTGAGTACCTTTGAGGCCGTCCTCGCCCCGCCATGATGGCTACCATAGGGCGAAGAATGGCAAGACTCTAGGATACTCAATTGTTCCTCCTCCGGAACACATCTACGAATCACACCATCCGTGCAAATCTTGAACAAGTATGGCTCATCCCAATAGAAATCCAAACTATCCCGCTTGAGCTTTTTCCTTTGGTTAGAAGAGAGCTCACGCGGGATTATTCCAGTCACAAGGTAATTCCCAACATCAGCGAACCACGACATTCCACTCATTAACACCGCAAAGAGTTGCTCGTCGGGAAATATATCATTGATCTCAAGGCCGTCACAAGGCCTCCCCTCCTCCTCCAAACGGGACAAGTGGTCCGCCACTTGATTCTCACTACCCTTCCGGTCAACAATTTCTTAATCAAACTCTTGAAGAAGAAGAACCCATCTCATCAATCTTGCCTTTGAATCTTTCTTGGTCATCAAATACCTAAGGGCGGCATGGTCGGTGTGCACAATAACTTTGGCCCCCATAAGGTAAGGACGTAACTTTTTCATAGCAAAAACAATAGCCAATAACTCCTTTTCGATGACTGTGTAGTTTCTTTGAGCCTCATTCATGGTCTTTCTTGAGTAGTACACCGGATGAAACATCTTGTTGATCCTTTGGCCTAAAACCGCCCCTACCGCAACGTCACTAGCATCGCACATGAGCTCAAATAGTAAGCTCCAATTTGGTGCGGTGATGATGGGGGTAGTTGTCAGCTTTTGTTTAAGGAGCTCAAAAGCCTCCATGCACTTCTCATCGAAAACAAACTTGGCATCTTTCTCTAGCAACTTGCACAACAGGTTAACTAACTTAGAAAAATCTTTGATGAACCTCCGGTAGAAACCCACATGCCCAAGAAAACTCCTCACCCCTTTGACAGATGTAGGGGGAGGAAGCCTTGAAATAATCTCAATCTTGGCCTTATCGACTTCAATTCCTTGCTTCGAGATCTTGTGACCTAACACTATACTTTCTTCTACCATAAAATGGCACTTTTCCCAGTTTAGAACAAGGTTGGTATCTTCACACCGAGCCAACTCTCTATCCAAGTTTACCAAGCATTCCTCAAAAGAATCCCCAACCACGCTGAAATCATCTATGAAGACCTCCAAGATATCCTCCACCATGTCGGTGAAAATAGCCATCATGCAACGTTGGAATGTCGCCGGAGCATTACATAATCCAAATGGCATTCTAGAGAAAGCGAATGTGCCATAAGGACATGTAAATGTGGTCTTCTCTTGGTCTTCCGAGGCAATTAGAATTTGATTGTACCACGAGTAACCATCCAGAAAGCAATAGAAAGCCCGGCCCGCAAGACGATCAAGTATTTGGTCAAGGAACGACAAAGGGAAATGATATTTTCTAGTCACCTTGTTAAACTTCCGGTAATCCATACAAACTCTCCAACCCGTCACTGTCCGAGTCAAAATAAGCTCATTGTTGTCATTGGTCACCACAGTCATTCCACCTTTCTTCGGTACACATTGCACCGGAGAAGTCCATGAACTGTCAGAAATGGGATAAACCACACCGGCGTCAAGCCACTTGATAACCTCTTTCTTTACTACTTCTTGCATAGCCTCATTTAGTCTTCTTTGATGCTCAAGTGAAAGCCTCGCATCCTCCTCCAATATGATTTTATGCATGCAAAAGGCGGGGCTTATACCCCGAATTTCAACTAGAGTCCATCCGATTGGCCTTTTTCGCTTTTGAAGAACCGCCAAGGTGGCCTCAACCTGCATGTTAGTAAGGCAAGAAAAAAGAATAACAGGTAAAGTAGAATTTGAACCCAAGAATTCATACCTAAGGTGTGGAGGAAGTGGCTTCAACTCCAACACTGGTGGCTCCTCAATCGATGGCTTTGTTGGTGGAGTTTTGCGGTTTTCAAGATCTAAAGATAGCCTTCTAGGCTCATAAGAATATGAACCCATACCGTGCAATGCATTCACGCACTCCACTCTACTAGCATCATCATTGACATCCATATTAAGAAGCACGACCTCAAGAGGATCTTCAACATTGATCATGGAACTTGTATCATCCACTATCACAGCTGTGACAATGTCCACAAATGAACACACCTTCGTGCTATTGGGTTGTCTCATTGATTTGCAAACATAGAACACCACCTTCTCATCTCCCACTCGGAATGTCAACTCACCTACTTCAACATCAACCAATGCCTTCCCCGTAGCTAGGAAAGGCCTACCAAGGATAATCGGCACTTCAAAGTCCACCTCACAATCTAATATGACAAAGTCGGCCGACAATATGAATTTATCAACACAGACAAGAACATCATCAATTATGCCTAAGGGTCGCTTTATCAATCGATCCGCCATTTGAAGTCTCATTGAGGTAGGCCGAGGTTGCCCAATTCCCAAAGTTTTGAAGACCGAGTACGGCATCAAATTAATACTAGCCCCCAAGTCACAAAGGGCCTTAGCAAAATTCGCACTTCTGATAGTATAAGGGATAGTAAAAGCTTCGGGATCCTCAAGCTTGGGTGCCATTGAATGCACTATGGCACTCACTTGATGAGTCATCTTAATTGTTTCACACTCCATCGACCTCTTCTTTGTAACCAAATCTTTCATGAACTTCGTATACCCCGGCATTTGCTCAAGTGCCTCAACCAAAGGGACATTGATTATGAGGCTCTTCATCATGTCACTGAATTTTTTAAATTGATTGTCACTCTTTTGCTTTGCTAACCGTTGAGGATAAGGTGGAGGTGGCCTAGGCAAAGGTGCCTTGTCCTTTTGTACAACCGACTCGGGCATGTCAATCACGTGTTCCCTAGACGGGTTCACGGCATCTTGAGTCTCTACCTCGGCTTCATCATCAATATCAATCCGCACATCATTGTTCACATTTTGATTAACCATATCATCAACAATCAAAGGCACACCACTGCCTCTCCCACTTCTTGTTGTAACTGCCATCACATGAATATTATTCCCACCCTTCGTGTTCACCACCGTATCACCGCCTCTCCCACTTCTTGTTGTAACTGCCATCACATGATTATTATTCCCACCCTTCGGGTTCACCACCGTATCACTTGGTAGAGCACCCTTTGGATGAGTATTCAATACTTGAGAGATTTGGCCTAATTGCACCTCCAAATTCCGGATAGATGTGTTATGCGAAGCTAATTGGGCCTCGGAATCTTGGTTCTTTTTCATCATTTGCTCGAACATGCTTTCAATTCTTCCCATATCACTTCCGGACAAACTCGGACCTTGATAATGAAAGGGGGGTGGATTGTTCGGTTGTTGGTACATGGGGGGTCTTTGAAAGCCTTGCACTCGGTTGCCTTGGTTCTCACTATTGTTCCACCCTCCTTGATTGTTGTTATTGCCCCAATTATTGTTATTGCCATTCCAATTTCCTTGGTTGCTTTGATTACCCCAATTGTTGTTTTGGTTGTTATTCCAATTACCTCCGCCTTGTTGTTGATTATTCCAATTTCCTGGAGGACGCCATTGTTGATTCAAAGAGTTGCCTCTATTCCCTTGGTAGTTATTGACATATTGGACCTCTTCGCTTTGATCACCATAGAACTCATTTGAATAACCACCACCATCATTGTTGTTGTCATATTGTTCACAATTACCTTGAGGTTTTTGTCCTCTTTGCCTCCTTTTCAACATAGAAACATCTTCCATTGCATTGACTTGACGCGAGTTTTGGACTTGTTGCAATTGCGCCTTTGCCAATTGATTCATAGTTGTTGTAAGGTCGGCGATGGCTTGGTCATGTTCATGCAATTACTTGTGCAAATGGATGACCGTGGGGTCACCTTGGGGCACATTTGCTCGGCTTTGCCATGACGAAGAGGTGTCGGCCATTTCATCAAGTACATCACATGCCTCTTGGTAAGAAAGTTTCATAAAGTTCCCTCCGGCCAATTGGTTCACAATGCATTGATTCGTGGTGTTGATGCCCCGATAAAAGGTTTGTTGAATCATAACCTCGGTCATGTCGTTATTAGGGCATTCTTTCACCATTGTTCTATATCTTTCCCATATCTCGTGCAAAGGTTCCGTTGGCTCTTGCTTGAAAGCTAGAATTTCATCCAAAAGAGCTGCCATATGACTTGGAGAAAAGAACTTGGAAATAAATTTATCCGCCAATTCATCCCATGTTGTAATAGAATGATTGGGGAGCCTTTCTAACCAATCCAATGCTTTACCACGAAGAGAGAACGGGAAAAGCCTCAATCTCAACGCATCCTCGGACACGTTTGTCTGCTTGCTACCCTATCAGGTATCCACGAACCCCTTCAAGTGCTTGTAGGCATTTTGATTGGAGGCACCCGTGAAATACCCTCTTTGCTCGAGCAAGGTCAACATAACATTTGTGATTTGAAAGTTCCCTGCCCGGATTCGGGGAGGAACAATAGCACTGGCGTATTCTTGATTTGGTAGAACTCTGGGTGCCACTCTCGGCGGTGCCGGAGGAGGGTCTGGAATATTGTTGTTCTCATTTGCATTGGCATTTCGGCCTCTCTGTGGAACTTAAGGTAAGACATCATCTTGTTCTAGATCCTCTACCTCTTCCCCCGCTATCACATCGCCGAAAGGGTCATTTGCATTAAGAGCCGTTGTACCTGATAGTGATCGACTCAACACCGTAAGCTCCCTGGCAACGGCACCAAAAAGTGATCGCTACTGACTCGACACTACACTATGGTAGGAAGAGCGGGTCACAATAGCTTTTACCCGAATAGAGGTCCGGGATCGAATTTCCACAGGGAGCTAGTAGTGGAGTTGTATTTTCTGTCTAGCCTAGAGTTGAGGTTGTGCTTCTAATGTCACTTCAAACATTTTTTGAGTTTTTGTATTTATAACCACTATTATAAAACTAAGGATTAAAGCTAAATTATTCTAGGAGAATATTGCTAAGTTGTAATTAATGGGAAGAAGAGCACTAGGGTCGTAACATCACCTAGGTGGCTAATTGACGGGTAGATGTTACTAAGGATAGACTGACATATTTGGGGATTATGCTGAAACCGTTGCACAATTGCACCCACTCTCACACCTCTAAGTAGAAAGAGTGATTTTGCCCAATTGACTCTCTCGAGACCAATTGGATAGGCCAATGAGACCAAACAACTAGGGTTCAAGTAGGGTGATTACTCTCTCGAGATTTAACCCGTTAATTAGGACTACCATTTCTCATGGGTCCATCCCAATTTCTTGTTGAGTCAATTATGGGGTCATAGACTCTCTTTCTCAAGAAGAGTCAAACCCACTAAGCTTGAATCAGCGTTTGCAACCACCAATTCTTGAATAAAAACATAAAATCAACCAAAAAAGCAAACACCCAATATCAATCTAACCCTAGATGGCAACACTCATCAATTACCCACACTAGGGTTGAGCCACAACCCTAGCTAATGAGTTTAGCTACACATAATTAAAGAAGAAACTGAAGAAATAGATGAAGAACTAAACATATTAATTAATTACTAAGAAGAAACTACAATAATCTATTGTTAATAGGAAGCAAAATATGCCAAAAATGGCTACAACACCAAGCGCAGCTTTCGTCTCAAGTTCCCAGATAAAACCGATACCTAATAATAGTAAAATGTTCTATTTATACTATGCTGGAAAAACTAGACAAAAATACCCCTGCGGGGTCAGTGCGGGCCGCACAGAATGGACCGCGACCGCACTGGTTCTTGGACTTCAACTGTTTGATAACTTGAACTGGGGGACGCGGACCGCGTGGAAGTGTACCGCGGCCGCGATGGCAACTGGCGCGGTCCGCGCAGTCGTGACCACGTGATCAAAAGTGCCCTTCTCTGATCCTTATGAACGCGGACCGCACAAAGCAGGAGTGCGGCCGCGAAGCTTCACCGCGGACCGCGAAAATCCTACCGCGACCGCGTGACTTTATGCCTGAATATGTCATGTCTCTCAACCTCCTAGTGCGGCCGCGGTCACTGTTACGCAGTCCGCACTAGGCCCTTTATTCTTCAATTCTCTTGGTCTTTGATATTTGAGTAGGTTTCACTCCTTTTTGAGCCGATCTTTGACATTTCGTCACTTTGTCGATCAAACCTGCAATCAAGCACAACTTGTGAGCATTTTGAGACTATTTTGTATCAATTTATACTCAAAGCCTAGGCAAGTAGGGGCATAAACACGTAAAAATCCTAAGTTATAAAGGAATAAGGGTGAAATGTTAATATATGGTGGAATCGGGTTGCACGCCGCAACAGGAGGAATAATGGTGGATTGATATGGAGTAATAAGGGTGAATATTCATATTGATATTGATATATGGTGGGATAGGGATGCACACCGCATCAGTTTATGTGTTTATGTATCTTTCTTCTACAGTATAAGTTATATGTAGCTTTGCATTTCACTTAAGGATGGGTTATAGCTGGATACTGATAGGACACTTGAGTTCTGTATTCTTTCCTTGCAAGTTACTGCTTTATTTCGTCATGTCTTTCTTTCTGTTTTTATTATAAACTGTATGCAAGTTATATTGTAATTGCCCCGCCGTAGCCTCGTCACTACCTCGTCGAGGTTAGGCTCGGCACTTACCAGTACATGGGGTCGATTGTACGGATACTACACTCTACACTTTCTATGCAGAATTTGGAGCAGGTAGTAGCTGATCGAGAGGTCGGGTGCAGATATTTTCTACTAAGAGACCCAAGGATAGTCTTGCTGGCGTCCGTAGGCCCTGGCGTCCCCTTCTATACTCCTACATTTACTATTTTTACTTCCCTTCATAAACAATTGTATCTTCTTTCGAACTAATGTTTGTAACAAATCTTAGTGTGTTCGTGGATTGAGACACCGAATTTTGGATAGTAATAGCAATAGTATTGGTAATAGCATATAAACAAAGAGGCCATTTACTTACTTCCGCATTTATTTTTACTTGCTTTAGCTTGTTTATTTTTAACCACTAAAACGTAAAGGAAATTGGTTAACAATACTCTAACGTTGGCTTGCCTAGCAAGTGTGATGTTAGACGCCTTCACGGTCCCGATGGTGAGAATTTCGGGTCGTGACAATCAACCTGTCGCTCAATCTCTTAGCTCCTGGAGATCACCATCAACCAAAATGTCTACTCCGTTCTTGCCCCCTATGCGATCAGAGTACCATAATTTAAATCCGTCCAAATAATCAAAGTAAAAAAGGTATATAATGGACCTCCTAAAGTACATGAGGGCAATCAAAATTATTTTTAAAGATTTTGGACTTCCACCATTGCTATAAAGTCTGAACTGAATGTTCAAATTCTTTTACACAGCCACAACAAATTCTTAAAACAATTTCTCAATGCTTTTAAGGTTAGACTTATTTCATATAATGGCATATCTTAATGTTTTTTCTATACCGAACCCATATTCCTAAATTGCTACCGTCTAATGTTAAGTTCACGAAGTTGAATAAACTTAAATACCAGTTAGGAATCATGATGGATGAAGTACTTGGCCAATAGGTCTAATATTTAAACCAGAAAGCTTTTTATCTAAAAGCTGAGCTAAGTCATCAAGCGATTTAAATTTAAAATCCTGAATCTCAGGAGGTCTTTGAATATGGGTAAGAATGTTTTGATCAACTGTTTTACTTCCTGAAGTGGAGGCAATATCAGTTGGTCCTTTCTTAGTACCCATTTTTTTTATTAAAATAGTCAAATCATCAAGTTTTTTATCAAGAGAACCAATATGTTCTCCTAAAATTTTAACATATAAACCCAAATAATTGTTTTGAGAAATCAATTTATTAATTTCTGCAATACTAATAGCTGCCACATTATCATCAATAAATTTTTGAAAGGCAGTGAAAGTAATACCAGTATTATTAGGAAGAATAAAGGGAGCCTGAGGCGGATAAATTGCTTTAGTAATATTACCACTCCCGTCTTTATAAGATCTTTCTAATACAAAGGCACTAGGGTGATCGGCGCAAACATCAACGGCCATTTTTTCAGCAATTAATTTAATCTTCTGCTGAACTCTTGCAGATTGTATAGTATCAAATATATTCATACTAAGAATTTCTAATTGTAGTGAATCAACATGCCTTTGTTTCATATTAATCAAGGCATTAATATCTCTAGTTACGGGATCTGTAACAAAGGAATAGCTTATCTTTTTATCTTGATAAGTAGCAGAAAAACCATGTTTATCTATATTATTAAACGGATAAATAGCATTAATAAAAGGTGTTCCAAGTATGATTGGAGGGTATAACTGGTTTTTTACCAAAAAGAAGAAATGTGGAATACAGACTTTATTCTGGCAAATATGAGTATTAGGCAATTTGTACTCTATATCTAAAGCATGACCAGAAGCGGATTTCACCAAATGAGTAGTTTTTTGAAAATATCTAGTAGGAATCAATCCTTCCTGAATGCAGCTTACATCTGCACCACTATCAATCATAGCTATATCAGTTATAGAAAAATTATTATCAATTAAAATAGTACATTTAATATACCATTTGTGTGCAGTAACAATTTGCATCATACCTAAAAATAAATCAGATTTTTCATCAAAATTTTCTTTTTCTTTATCATTAGAAAATTCAGAAAATCCTTTAGTCGAAGATCCTGGTAGAGAATTATTTTTCTCAATTTGAGTAATCCGGTGATCGCAAATCATTTGATTTTGCTTAAGAGACTTAATATCTCTTTTCAAATTTTCGATTTCTTCTTTTAAATCATCAAAAGAAGTATCTCGACTAGGAGCACTGGACTTTTGAAGTCTTCTATTTATTTCAGATAAAGAATATGGTGCAAAGTGTTCAAATTCGTTTTTGTATTTTTCAACAGTTTTTGAACTACTAGAACTTGAACTTGCAGCTAAAGTAATGATTTTTTCGCGAAGTTTTTCATCAGTAACTTCTTTTAAAAGTTCTATTACATTGTCAGATGTAATAGTTTTTATATTAAGATCATCAAATTGTGATTTTAATTTATAAAATTCGTCACTATCACAAGCACAAATATCACCTTTGCAAGCAGTGCAAGCAGTATCAACATTTTTATTAATATCAGAAAAATCAATTAACTCAACTTCAGCTTCAGATTCAGTCTCTGAGTAATAGTCAGATTCTGATCCCGAAGTGTATAACAAGCCATAAACCTTATCGTGTAACTCATCATCGAGTTCTAAGGTTTTTAGCTTTTGAAGCTTGCAGTTTGGAGAAATATGACCAAACTTTCCACACTTATAACACTTAATATCCGCGAGATCACGTTTGGATCTATTCTTCGCAAATCGAGTAGATTTTTTCTTTATATTTTGAAAGAGTCTGGATTCTTCATGGTTAATATGCAAGAGAAATTAGTGCTTCAACATAGATATGAATCCGTTTAGCCGGACATAGTCACGGCTTAGGGAGAGAGACTAAAAATACCTAAAAGAAGAATAAATATGTACCTTGTAGGCCGAGAAGCAAGGCCCTGAAGAAGAACTTCAAAACTTTTATTAATTCTTGAACTCGATTTACAAACTAAGCTATGAACTAAGTGTTTACAAAGGGGGTTGGTTGAGAGAGAGAGAGAGGAGAGAGAAAGTAGAGAGAGAGGGGGGTTCCGGCCTTCTTCTTCTTCAAATGAAGAAGCATTCTTAAATAACAAAAAAAAGAATCTTGAATAGTAAAATGGGTCCCACATCTGGGTCCCTACACAGTGTTTTTACTGTAGATAAACAGTGTTTCTACTGTTGATGAACAGTGTATCTACTGTTTAAGTGGGTCCTGGCGGCTGATAAGCTGTCAAGTCTTCTTTTTGTCCATATTTTGCATCTGTTGGAGGAATTCTTCCACCTTGTCAATTTCTCTGTCAGATAATATCATTTCTGGCTGTATAGGTTGAGTATCTTCTACGAGGTCATCACCACTCGTCTCACTTCTCATTGAAGTGTCTGATTTTTCACACTGATCCAGTGATTGGAGCAGATTTCTTTTCAACCCTTCTAAGTATTGATTTATCAAATCCAATTTATCTCCATCTTGGATTGATATTCTCCGAGCAATATGTTTAACAGTGCTTTCTTCTACTATCCTTTTTTGAGGGGCTGTCACATATAAATGAATTTGTGTTTTTATAGAATCTAATAATTCTTGGCCGTATAACGTCTTTGTTTTGGGATCAGCTTTCATCAATTTGTCCCAAAAATTATTGTAGAATACCCTATATAAACAAGGGATTTGTTCTTCCGTATAACCCATTTCCGGGGTCCATTTATGGATCCAGGGGATAGAAAATTCAATAAAGAAGTAAATCTGATCAATTTTTTCTAAATAGCAGATATGATCTGCGTGATATAAATCTGTTAAGAATGGAGAGGCTTTTGTCCATTCTTTGTATAATTTCAGGAATGGTTCAGGCAAAATTTTGGTAGTAGGACCGTGGTATGACCACCAGTTTAAAAACCAGTTAGGGATAGGTCCTGTAAATACCTTGGCGCATACCTTGATAAACCAAGTATGCTTATGTCTTTCATTGTTATAATAAAGCACTCTATCAAATGCTTGAATATAATCCCAATAAGTGAAATTCATTGGTGATTTATTAAGGCTTATCTGCCTTTCTTTCATTGTGGAAATACCCCATTCTTCAACAGATATAATCTGTTTGATAATGACCTTTGAAAAGTTATAAACATTTTCATTTGTGTTATAACCTGAAAAGTGCTGGAATTCTGCACTACCTGTACTGATCAGGATAGTTTCATAATAGGTGCGGGTTTTATATGATTCACCCGGATAGTATAATCCATTAATCAGATATCTCTGAAATATTTTCCACGGTTCTTCTTTTCTCTGAATCTCAGAGTTTTCAAGGAGAAATATCATTTCTCTTTTTGGTAACTTTTCATATGACTTGATATCATCATTGTCTTCCTCTTTAGCAATTGAAGCAAAAGTATCACTTTGCTTTTTAGATGCTAAATAAGCCTGCAGATGTCCGTATAACGGACTGTCTTCTGGAATATCTTCCAGATGTATAGAATGTCCTGAGGATTCTCCTGTATGCGGCACCTTTGAGTTTATCAAACTCTTTTTTCCTCTTTGTATTACTGGAGAGGTTGATGAGGATCCGTATGACGATCCCTGAGAATAAGTTCTACTAGGGGAAGATCTTCCCCTACCTCTGCCCCGGGTGACCCATGAAGGGTCCATTCTGCGGAAATTGCAAATCATTATTAATTAAAAAGTGATTGCAAATCATTATTAATTAAAAAGGATAACATAATTCTAGTGCTGATATCATCTTGACCGAAGGGACGCACATTTTCAATTAACTGAAGAATATCAATAACTTCTTGAAAATTAGAGTGTTCTTCTTCCCTTGTTTGAATAATGTCAGCCATAATAATATCAAGTATAACTTCTTGTAAGTCTCTATTTAATTTAATCACTTTAAGAATAGTGATTAATACCTTATCATCCAAAAACATGGTATAATAATTCATAATCTATTCTAAATATTCCCGGGATAGAAAATCCGGAAGGGAATTATCAATTCCTTTTTTGTATTGTATTTCAAAATCGAAAGGTGCTAGCTGAGCCTGCCATCTAGCAAATATTAATTTTGAAGCATCGTGCTTAAAATCTTTGTCAAACATGTATTTAACCGATTGAGCATCAGTTTTTATCAAAAACTTTTGGTTGTATAAGTCGTCTTGAAATTTTAATACACACTTAACAATAGTTAACATTTCATGCGCCACAGTAGCGTATTTCTTTTGAGCTTCGGTCCATTTACCAGAGTGAAATCTTATTAAGTATTCACTCTTATTATTGGGATTTACTTGTTTCAAAATCCCTCCATAACCAACATTAGACGCATCTGTCTCGATAATCTTTTGCCAAGTAGGATTGGCAAGGGTTAAACATGGTAACGATTTAACACGCCCTTTAATACTCTTGACTAACTCAGTATGTTGGTTAGTCCAAGGGTGTTTATGATCTTTCTTTAGCCGATCGTATAGAGGGGCTAGATCTCGTGACAAACTTTTATAAAAAGGGGAAATATAATTTAGGCTTCCTAAAAATCTTTGTAATTGAGTCCTGTCAGTGATAACATCAGGAAATTTCGAGGCAAAATCAATAGATCTTTGTATTGGGGTAATTTTTCCCTGGCAAATATTATGACCTAGAAAACGAACACTTGTTTGGAATAGACTCATCTTGGGCTTAGAGATTACTAAACCGTTTTGTATAACAATTTTCTTGAAAATATCAAGATGCTTAATATGCATCTCCAGAGTTTTAGAAAATACCAATATGTCGTCAATATAAACGATGATAAAATCCAAATATGGGTTAAAAATATCATTCATAATTTTTTGAAATTCAGAAGGGGCATTTTTCAAACCAAATGGCATAACATTCCATTCATATTGCCCAAATGGAACATTAAAAGCAGTCCTATAAGTATGCTCTTTAAATATTTGAATTTGCCAATAACCAGATTTTAAATCAAATTTTGAAAATATATTGGCGTCATATAATCTGGATAGCAAGAGGTAAATAAGTTGTTATAAACCAAGGAACAAAATACATAATTTGATTATGTAAGGCACACGTTTCATAAAATTCTTGAGATATATTACTCAAATCCTCTTTACTATAAGTATCAAAAAACCATGTTTTAAACCGGTTCCATTTTTCACTAAAAAATTCTTTTTGAATATAAATACGGGCCCGAGAACCTGGGCTAAAATCAATTTGGTGTGGAATCATTAAATATTATTGGGGTCGAAATCCATCTCAGATAGAGAAGGAATATCCTTATCTGAAATATTGTCATTATCTTGAACAATATTTGTTTGAGGGTTAATCTTAACCCTTTCAACCCTCTTATCTTTGGAATCAGGCTTATCGCTAGCAATAGTGTGTAAAGAAGCCGCACGATTGCGAGCTGGACCGTAAACTAGGAACAAAATACATAATTTGATTATGTAAGGCACACGTTTCATAAAATTCTTGAGATATATTACTCAAATCCTCTTTACTATAAGTATCAAAAAACCATGTTTTAAACCGGTTCCATTTTTCACTAAAAAATTCTTTTTGAATATAAATACGGGCCCGAGAACCTGGGCTAAAATCAATTTGGTGTGGAATCATTAAATATTATTGGGGTCGAAATCCATCTCAGATAGAGAAGGAATATCCTTATCTGAAATATTGTCATTATCTTGAACAATATTTGTTTGAGGGTTAATCTTAACCCTTTCAACCCTCTTATCTTTGGAATCAGGCTTATCGCTAGCAATAGTGTGTAAAGAAGCCGCACGATTGCGAGCTGGACCGTAAACTGGTTCAATAGGGGAAATATGTTGCATAGCAGGTAGAAGTCTGTGATTAGAAAAAGAATGTCTATTATAAATAGTAGACTTATCATCAAATTGAATACAAATCCTACCATCCGGATTTTGAGTGACATGCGAAAATTCAGTATTTGACAAGTCGTTAGTAATCTGACTTGGGGATATAACAGAATTTAAAGTCCATGTAGTCGGAAAATTAATTTCCTCCTGGCTTCCTAAAAATCTTTGTAATTGAGTCATGTCAGTGATAACATCAGGAAATTTCGAGGCAAAATCAATAGATCTTTGTATTGGGGTAATTTTTCCCTGGCAAATATTATGACCTAGAAAACGAACACTTGTTTGGAATAGACTCATCTTGGGCTTAGAGATTACTAAACCGTTTTGTATAACAATTTTCTTGAAAATATCAAGATGCTTAATATGCATCTCCAGAGTTTTAGAAAATACCAATATGTCGTCAATATAAACGATGATAAAATCCAAATATGGGTTAAAAATATCATTCATAATTTTTTGAAATTCAGAAGGGGCATTTTTCAAACCTAATTATACCTATGGTAAGCTTATAGGTGTTTGTACAGAAGAAGGTCTTAAATTATGTAATGAGCTAAGACTTTCTAGACAACTTAAGATAGATAAGCTTAAAGAAAGGTCCCAAGTAGGTGACTTTTGTACCCAGTTTGGTTTACCCGGAACTTCCACTCAAAATAGGAAGAAGAAAACCAAATATCATAGGTACCCTAACCCGGATAGCCCGTATAAGAAAAAGAGGTCTAGATATAGGCCTAAGGAAGAACGTGATACTAGAAAAGCGAACAGGAAATCTACTCGATTTGCGAAGAATAGATCCAAACGTGATCTCGCGGATATTAAGTGTTATAAGTGTGGAGAGTTTGGTCATATTTCTCCAAACTGCAAGCTTCAAAAGCTAAAAACCTTAGAACTCGATGATGAGTTACACGATAAGGTTTATGGCTTGTTATACACTTCGGGATCAGAATCTGACTATTACTCAGAGACTGAATCTGAAGCTGAAGTTGAGTTAATTGATTTTTCTGATATTAATAAAAATGTTGATACTGCTTGCACTGCTTGCAAAGGTGATATTTGTGCTTGTGATAGTGACGAATTTTATAAATTAAAATCACAATTTGATGATCTTAATATAAAAACTATTACATCTGACAATGTAATAGAACTTTTAAAAGAAGTTACTGATGAAAAACTTCGCGAAAAAATCATTACTTTAGCTGCAAGTTCAAGTTCTAGTAGTTCAAAAACTGTTGAAAAATACAAAAACGAATTTGAACACTTTGCACCATATTCTTTATCTGAAATAAATAGAAGACTTCAAAAGTCCAGTACTCCTAGTCGAGATACTTCTTTTGATGATTTAAAAGAAGAAATCGAAAATTTGAAAAGAGATATTAAGTCTCTTAAGCAAAATCAAATGATTTGCGATCACCGGATTACTCAAATTGAGAAAAATAATTCTCTACCAGGATCTTCGACTAAAGGATTTTCTGAATTTTCTAATGATAAAGAAAAAGAAATTTTTGATGAAAAATCTGATTTATTTTTAGGTATGATGCAAATTGTTACTGCACACAAATGGTATATTAAATGTACTATTTTAATTGATAATAATTTTTCTATAACTGATATAGCTATGATTGATAGTGGTGCAGATGTAAGCTGCATTCAGGAAGGATTGATTCCTACTAGATATTTTCAAAAAACTACTCATTTGGTGAAATCCGCTTCTGGTCATGCTTTAGATATAGAGTACAAATTGCCTAATACTCATATTTGCCAGAATAAAGTCTGTATTCCACATTTCTTCTTTTTGGTAAAAAACCAGTTATACCCTCCAATCATACTTGGAACACCTTTTATTAATGCTATTTATCCGTTTAATAATATAGATAAACATGGTTTTTCTGCTACTTATCAAGATAAAAAGATAAGCTATTCCTTTGTTACAGATCCCGTAACTAGAGATATTAATGCCTTGATTAATATGAAACAAAGGCATGTTGATTCACTACAATTAGAAATTCTTAGTATGAATATATTTGATACTATACAATCTGCAAGAGTTCAGCAGAAGATTAAATTAATTGCTGAAAAAATGGCCGTTGATGTTTGCGCCGATCACCCTAGTGCCTTTTGGAACAGGAAAAGGCATATTGTGACAGGCGTTCGTTATAAATGCTACGGCAACCGACGAAGGTGTTGATAACATAGGTATGGCTCTGGTAGTGGGTAGAGAAGATGCAGTTTATACTCTTATCCTTACAATTTTAGAGCATTTCAACGGTAGATTTACCTCAAACCATCAGACCGTCCGAACTTTACTTAATGGACTTAGATGTAAGACCCTGAGTGAGTTTAGATGGTATAAAGATACTTTTATGAGTAGAGTTATGGAACTACCCGAGAATAGATATGAGCACTGGAAAGCCAAGTTTATAGACGGCCTCCCTTCCTTATTTGCTGAAAGAGTAAGGAATGTGTTAAAGGGTAGTTGCGGAGAGATTCTGTATAATAATTATACCTATGGTAAGCTTATAGGTGTTTGTACAGAAGAAGGTCTTAGGTATTCCTCGCTTAGTCATAAATTATAAACCATTAAATAAACATCTGAAATGGATTAGGTACCCTATCCCTAACAAAAGGGACTTGCTATCCAGATTATATGACGCCAATATATTTTCAAAATTTGATTTAAAATCTGGTTATTGGCAAATTCAAATATTTAAAGACCATTTTACACCAGGATCTAGGTAGGCGGGCGGTAGTCACCGCCCGGCCATCCAGATCTAGATGCTTTAGTACACTTTTAAAGGTTGGCGGTAGTCCGCACGACCAATAAAGATTCGAAATATACGGAAATTCTATTATAGTTTAATGACTGTATGGAAGGATCTATATCCTTTTACCCAAGCAAAGGGCCTGTCTAGGCCCGATACATACTCTTACTGAGCCCATGTGTCTAGCAGTTCTAACTGTGAAAGAGATAGCCCTTTTGACAACTTCAGCGGGCTTTAATGTCACAGCTGGCTAGATGTAGCCACTAAGGCAAAGCCAATAAGAGTAGTACCAGAACCGACTGTACCACCATCTTGGAACCAAATCAAGAAACTATATTAAAATTTTCTTTATATTTTGAAAGAGTCTGGATTCTTCATGGTTAATATGCAAGAGAAATTAGTGCTTCAACATAGATATGAATCCGTTTAGCCGGACATAGTCACGGCTTAGGGAGAGAGACTAAAAATACCTAAAAGAAGAATAAATATGTACCTTGTAGGCCGAGAAGCAAGGCCCTGAAGAAGAACTTCAAAACTTTTATTAATTCTTGAACTCGATTTACAAACTAAGCTATGAACTAAGTGTTTACAAAGGGGGTTGGTTGAGAGAGAGAGAGAGGAGAGAGAAAGTAGAGAGAGAGGGGGGGTTCCGGCCTTCTCTTCTTCAAATGAAGAAGCATTCTTAAATAACAAAAAAAAGAATCTTGAATAGTAAAATGGGTCCCACATCTGGGTCCCTACACAGTGTTTTTACTGTAGATAAACAGTGTTTCTACTGTTGATGAACAGTGTATCTACTGTTTAAGTGGGTCCTGGCGGCTGATAAGCTGTCAAGTCTTCTTTTTGTCCATATTTTGCATCTGTTGGAGGAATTCTTCCACCTTGTCAATTTCTCTGTCAGATAATATCATTTCTGGCTGTATAGGTTGAGTATCTTCTACGAGGTCATCACCACTCGTCTCACTTCTCATTGAAGTGTCTGATTTTTCACACTGATCCAGTGATTGGAGCAGATTTCTTTTCAACCCTTCTAAGTATTGATTTATCAAATCCAATTTATCTCCATCTTGGATTGATATTCTCCGAGCAATATGTTTAACAGTGCTTTCTTCTACTATCCTTTTTTGAGGGGCTGTCACATATAAATGAATTTGTGTTTTTATAGAATCTAATAATTCTTGGCCGTATAACGTCTTTGTTTTGGGATCAGTTTTCATCAATTTGTCCCAAAAATTGTTGTAGAATACCCTATATAAACAAGGGATTTGTTCTTCCGTATAACCCATTTCCGGGGTCCATTTATGGATCCAGGGGATAGAAAATTCAATAAAGAAGTAAATCTGATCAATTTTTTCTAAATAGCAGATATGATCTGCGTGATATAAATCTGTTAAGAATGGAGAGGCTTTTGTCCATTCTTTGTATAATTTCAGGAATGGTTCAGGCAAAATTTTGGTAGTAGGACCGTGGTATGACCACCAGTTTAAAAACCAGTTAGGGATAGGTCCTGTAAATACCTTGGCGCATACCTTGATAAACCAAGTATGCTTATGTCTTTCATTGTTATAATAAAGCACTCTATCAAATGCTTGAATATAATCCCAATAAGTGAAATTCATTGGTGATTTATTAAGGCTTATCTGCCTTTCTTTCATTGTGGAAACACCCCATTCTTCAACAGATATAATCTGTTTGATAATGACCTTTGAAAAGTTATAAACATTTTCATTTGTGTTATAACCTGAAAAGTGCTGGAATTCTGCACTACCTGTACTGATCAGGATAGTTTCATAATAGGTGCGGGTTTTATATGATTCACCCGGATAGTATAATCCATTAATCAGATATCTCTGAAATATTTTCCACGGTTCTTCTTTTCTCTGAATCTCAGAGTTTTCAAGGAGAAATATCATTTCTCTTTTTGGTAACTTTTCATATGACTTGATATCATCATTGTCTTCCTCTTTAGCAATTGAAGCAAAAGTATCACTTTGCTTTTTAGATGCTAAATAAGCCTGCAGATGTCCGTATAACGGACTGTCTTCTGGAATATCTTCCAGATGTATAGAATGTCCTGAGGATTCTCCTGTATGCGGCACCTTTGAGTTTATCAAACTCTTTTTTCCTCTTTGTATTACTGGAGAGGTTGATGAGGATCCGTATGACGATCCCTGAGAATAAGTTCTACTAGGGGAAGATCTTCCCCTACCTCTGCCCCGGGTGACCCATGAAGGGTCCATTCTGCGGAAATTGCAAATCATTATTAATTAAAAAGTGATTGCAAATCATTATTAATTAAAAAGGATAACATAATTCTAGTGCTGATATCATCTTGACCGAAGGGACGCACATTTTCAATTAACTGAAGAATATCAATAACTTCTTGAAAATTAGAGTGTTCTTCTTCCCTTGTTTGAATAATGTCAGCCATAATAATATCAAGTATAACTTCTTGTAAGTCTCTATTTAATTTAATCACTTTAAGAATAGTGATTAATACCTTATCATCCAAAAACATGGTATAATAATTCATAATCTATTCTAAATATTCCCGGGATAGAAAATCCGGAAGGGAATTATCAATTCCTTTTTTGTATTGTATTTCAAAATCGAAAGGTGCTAGCTGAGCCTGCCATCTAGCAAATATTAATTTTGAAGCATCGTGCTTAAAATCTTTGTCAAACATGTATTTAACCGATTGAGCATCAGTTTTTATCAAAAACTTTTGGTTGTATAAGTCGTCTTGAAATTTTAATACACACTTAACAATAGTTAACATTTCATGCGCCACAGTAGCGTATTTCTTTTGAGCTTCGGTCCATTTACCAGAGTGAAATCTTATTAAGTATTCACTCTTATTATTGGGATTTACTTGTTTCAAAATCCCTCCATAACCAACATTAGACGCATCTGTCTCGATAATCTTTTGCCAAGTAGGATTGGCAAGGGTTAAACATGGTAACGATTTAACACGCCCTTTAATACTCTTGACTAACTCAGTATGTTGGTTAGTCCAAGGGTGTTTATGATCTTTCTTTAGCCGATCGTATAGAGGGGCTAGATCTCGTGACAAACTTTTATAAAAAGGGGAAATATAATTTAGGCTTCCTAAAAATCTTTGTAATTGAGTCCTGTCAGTGATAACATCAGGAAATTTCGAGGCAAAATCAATAGATCTTTGTATTGGGGTAATTTTTCCCTGGCAAATATTATGACCTAGAAAACGAACACTTGTTTGGAATAGACTCATCTTGGGCTTAGAGATTACTAAACCGTTTTGTATAACAATTTTCTTGAAAATATCAAGATGCTTAATATGCATCTCCAGAGTTTTAGAAAATACCAATATGTCGTCAATATAAACGATGATAAAATCCAAATATGGGTTAAAAATATCATTCATAATTTTTTGAAATTCAGAAGGGGCATTTTTCAAACCAAATGGCATAACATTCCATTCATATTGCCCAAATGGAACATTAAAAGCAGTCCTATAAGTATGCTCTTTAAATATTTGAATTTGCCAATAACCAGATTTTAAATCAAATTTTGAAAATATATTGGCGTCATATAATCTGGATAGCAAGTCCCTTTTGTTAGGGATAGGGTACCTAATCCATTTCAGATGTTTATTTAATGGTTTATAATTTATGACTAAGCGAGGAATACCTCGTTCCTTCTCTGCCGCATTATTAACATAAAAGGCAGAACATGACCAAGGAGATTTTGAGGGTTTTATTAAACCCTTTTGTAACAAACTATCAATCTCGTTTTTGCAGAATTCAACTAGCTCAGCATTCATCTGGCAAGGTCGAGATTTAGTAGGAATATCATCCTCAGAGAAGGTTTCCTCGTATGGAAGAGTCACAATATGCCTTTTCCTGTTCCAAAAGGCACTAGGGTGATCGGCGCAAACATCAACGGCCATTTTTTCAGCAATTAATTTAATCTTCTGCTGAACTCTTGCAGATTGTATAGTATCAAATATATTCATACTAAGAATTTCTAATTGTAGTGAATCAACATGCCTTTGTTTCATATTAATCAAGGCATTAATATCTCTAGTTACGGGATCTGTAACAAAGGAATAGCTTATCTTTTTATCTTGATAAGTAGCAGAAAAACCATGTTTATCTATATTATTAAACGGATAAATAGCATTAATAAAAGGTGTTCCAAGTATGATTGGAGGGTATAACTGGTTTTTTACCAAAAAGAAGAAATGTGGAATACAGACTTTATTCTGGCAAATATGAGTATTAGGCAATTTGTACTCTATATCTAAAGCATGACCAGAAGCGGATTTCACCAAATGAGTAGTTTTTTGAAAATATCTAGTAGGAATCAATCCTTCCTGAATGCAGCTTACATCTGCACCACTATCAATCATAGCTATATCAGTTATAGAAAAATTATTATCAATTAAAATAGTACATTTAATATACCATTTGTGTGCAGTAACAATTTGCATCATACCTAAAAATAAATCAGATTTTTCATCAAAATTTTCTTTTTCTTTATCATTAGAAAATTCAGAAAATCCTTTAGTCGAAGATCCTGGTAGAGAATTATTTTTCTCAATTTGAGTAATCCGGTGATCGCAAATCATTTGATTTTGCTTAAGAGACTTAATATCTCTTTTCAAATTTTCGATTTCTTCTTTTAAATCATCAAAAGAAGTATCTCGACTAGGAGTACTGGACTTTTGAAGTCTTCTATTTATTTCAGATAAAGAATATGGTGCAAAGTGTTCAAATTCGTTTTTGTATTTTTCAACAGTTTTTGAACTACTAGAACTTGAACTTGCAGCTAAAGTAATGATTTTTTCGCGAAGTTTTTCATCAGTAACTTCTTTTAAAAGTTCTATTACATTGTCAGATGTAATAGTTTTTATATTAAGATCATCAAATTGTGATTTTAATTTATAAAATTCGTCACTATCACAAGCACAAATATCACCTTTGCAAGCAGTGCAAGCAGTATCAACATTTTTATTAATATCAGAAAAATCAATTAACTCAACTTCAGCTTCAGATTCAGTCTCTGAGTAATAGTCAGATTCTGATCCCGAAGTGTATAACAAGCCATAAACCTTATCGTGTAACTCATCATCGAGTTCTAAGGTTTTTAGCTTTTGAAGCTTGCAGTTTGGAGAAATATGACCAAACTTTCCACACTTATAACACTTAATATCCGCGAGATCACGTTTGGATCTATTCTTCGCAAATCGAGTAGATTTCCTGTTCGCTTTTCTAGTATCACGTTCTTCCTTAGGCCTATATCTAGACCTCTTTTTCTTATACGGGCTATCCGGGTTAGGGTACCTATGATATTTGGTTTTCTTCTTCCTATTTTGAGTGGAAGTTCCGGGTAAACCAAACTGGGTACAAAAGTCACCTACTTGGGACCTTTCTTTAAGCTTATCTATCTTAAGTTGTCTAGAAAGTCTTAGCTCATTACATAATTTAAGACCTTCTTCTGTACAAACACCTATAGTCATCAAGCGATTTAAATTTAAAATCCTGAATCTCAGGAGGTCTTTGAATATGGGTAAGAATGTTTTGATCAACTGTTTTACTTCCTGAAGTGGAGGCAATATCAGTTGGTCCTTTCTTAGTACCCATTTTTTTTATTAAAATAGTCAAATCATCAAGTTTTTTATCAAGAGAACCAATATGTTCTCCTAAAATTTTAACATATAAACCCAAATAATTGTTTTGAGAAATCAATTTATTAATTTCTGCAATACTAATAGCTGCCACATTATCATCAATAAATTTTTGAAAGGCAGTGAAAGTAATACCAGTATTATTAGGAAGAATAAAGGGAGCCTGAGGCGGATAAATTGCTTTAGTAATATTACCACTCCCGTCTTTATAAGATCTTTCTAATACCTTTATATAAAGAGGTAAATAAGTTGTTATAAACCAAGGAACAAAATACATAATTTGATTATGTAAGGCACACGTTTCATAAAATTCTTGAGATATATTACTCAAATCCTCTTTACTATAAGTATCAAAAAACCATGTTTTAAACCGGTTCCATTTTTCACTAAAAAATTCTTTTTGAATATAAATACGGGCCCGAGAACCTGGGCTAAAATCAATTTGGTGTGGAATCATTAAATATTATTGGGGTCGAAATCCATCTCAGATAGAGAAGGAATATCCTTATCTGAAATATTGTCATTATCTTGAACAATATTTGTTTGAGGGTTAATCTTAACCCTTTCAACCCTCTTATCTTTGGAATCAGGCTTATCGCTAGCAATAGTGTGTAAAGAAGCCGCACGATTGCGAGCTGGACCGTAAACTGGTTCAATAGGGGAAATATGTTGCATAGCAGGTAGAAGTCTGTGATTAGAAAAAGAATGTCTATTATAAATAGTAGACTTATCATCAAATTGAATACAAATCCTACCATCCGGATTTTGAGTGACATGCGAAAATTCAGTATTTGACAAGTCGTTAGTAATCTGACTTGGGGATATAACAGAATTTAAAGTCCATGTAGTCGGAAAATTAATTTCCTCCCATCTGATAGGTCTCCAAATTAATTTCCTCCCATCTGATAGGTCTCCTAGTGGTGACCTTGGACTTTGCAAAATTGGTTTCTACCAATATGGTCTGATCCGAAGTATCGTATAACTTACATTTCGGATTTAAAGTAGATAATAATTTGAAATAAATCCTATAGGACAGACATATAAGTTCAGAACCAGGCGCATAATTATAACCATGCGTTTTCACATTTAAAGTTAAAGCATCAAGAATATTAACATCAGAAAGAGATAGTTGCAAATTGGGTTGAGTATTAAAATATACTGGACCATAGGCCACTGTAGATTCTATCGAACCCATTAGAGACTGTCTGAAATTCAGATTTCTAGCATCTCTAAGAGCTGCTAAGAAGGTCTCTGGTAACCCTTTAAGGGTTAAAGGTTTAAAAGCAATTTGAACCATACCAATATGCACATAATGGTAATGATGTTTATATAAATCTATATCATGCTTGTTTAACAAACGAATAGTCTGTTCAGATGAATTTAATGCTAAAGACTGTTCAGTCGTTTTTATCAATTGTTTAGAAGAAAGTTTATCAAACCAACCATAATCATAAATGGTTTTTATAGAAACTTTAGGAATTGTCCATTTATTTAACAAATCAAGGTTTTGAGGTATATCTACCTCTTCAAGTCTAGTACTTTTAGTACTTGTTTCTCCCAGATCCATTCCAAAAGCTTCATATCTATGCTAAAGCTTTCATATCTATTACACAATTACCATGAAAATTCCTAGGCTCTGATACCATTTTACACCAGGATCTAGGTAGGCGGGCGGTATGTATTCCACATTTCTTCTTTTTGGTAAAAAACCAGTTATACCCTCCAATCATACTTGGAACACCTTTTATTAATGCTATTTATCCGTTTAATAATATAGATAAACATGGTTTTTCTGCTACTTATCAAGATAAAAAGATAAGCTATTCCTTTGTTACAGATCCCGTAACTAGAGATATTAATGCCTTGATTAATATGAAACAAAGGCATGTTGATTCACTACAATTAGAAATTCTTAGTATGAATATATTTGATACATGTATGAATATATTTGATACTATACAATCTGCAAGAGTTCAGCAGAAGATTAAATTAATTGCTGAAAAAATGGCCGTTGATGTTTGCGCCGATCACCCTAGTGCCTTTTGGAACAGGAAAAGGCATATTGTGACTCTTCCATACGAGGAAACCGGTTTAATAAAACCCTCAAAATCTCCTTGGTCATGTTCTGCCTTTTATGTTAATAATGCGGCAGAGAAGGAACGAGGTATTTTTATAGAAACTTTAGGAATTGTCCATTTATTTAACAAATCAAGGTTTTGAGGTATATCTACCTCTTCAAGTCTAGTACTTTTAGTACTTGTTTCTCCCAGATCCATTCCAAAAGCTTCATATCTATGCTAAAGCTTTCATATCTATTACACAAATATATATATATATATATAAAGTTACCATATATAATTTGCATTGTGGTTAAGTCACACCGGAAAGTTTACGGCATTCGGCAGATGGTGGCAGCACTGAACGGCAGAACCCTAACTTTTTTTTATTTGGAAATATATATGGAGTATATATTAAAGCAAGAAAGTTACCATATATAATTGTATTGTGGTTAAGCCAAGTGACAAGCTAATAAATGCAAATAGTATATGGTAACTTTATTCTATATTTGACTATGTTAGTCTCACATATATATATATATATATATATATATATATATATATATATATGACTAACATAGTCAAATATAGAATAAAGTTACCATATACTTATAAGTTTTTAAATTTGAATTAAAATTTTAAAAAAGAAATTTATCTTCTTCTTTTTTTGTTAAGTTATCATACTTAATTTGGTTAATGATCATATGTAATCATGCTAGGAACTTTTGTTATCGTTTCTGATTATTTAACTACTACTGCGCCTATGGCAAAAAAAGAAAAAAAAAATTATTCCATATAACTATAAAACTCTTTCACATTTAAAATCCTATAATTATAGTTCCTTAAAATAATATAGCTATATTTGAATAAATCGAATTTCTTTTAAAAGAAATATAATATATAGGGTACACGTCTATAGTTATTAAGATAATAAAAAAGAGTTTAAAAATCAAATAAAAGTTTACTTACATATATAAAAGTTTACTTGCATGCTGGAGAATGAAACATCACAAAAATCAGTCAATATTCAAAAAGATTATTATTTTTCCTTTTTGAAGAATGTTTGTTTGAAGAGTCAACTTGTATAAATGGACATCAAAGAAATAACAAAACTTTGGCTATACAATTGCTATCATTAATTTTAATTTAGCACCTATTAGGAATTGAAGGGTATAAGCTGAAACCTCTTCATTTAGATGCAGTTAAGCCAACATTACAAGGGTTTAATATTTTTTGTTGAAAAATAACAGTTTGAATCACTAGATTATGTGAAAAGTTATTTTTCGAATTCAACAAGAGGACATTACTTTCTAATTGATAGTTTCTATAGTAATTTTCAAGTGTAACAAAAAGTATATTTTAAAAAAAAACTGGTATGACATAAAATGTAAACAAATTATTTCAAAATGGGATTATTTTTAAAAATATAATGTAATTTTAAAAATAAAAAGATAAGATATTTTAGAATTTTGTAGAGTTTTTAAATTATTATAATAGAAGTCATATCATGGATAAAATCAAAAAACCGAAATCTTATGAAATATTTACATAAATATCCGGCCAGATTTATTATTTACTTTTTCTAGCTAATACCCATAGATGATATACTGGCAATACACGATTATACATATTATATATGAATTATACATAAATTACACATTGTTCAATTTTTTAATTTAAGTGGTAAGGCGAGCACTTATTTAGGTTGATTAGATAAAGCCAAAAAATGGAAGAATTTCAACTAATGACTAAAAATATAAATAAAGTTCTTATGTAGACCATTTCTATTTAAACTCATCCTTTTATAGCGAAATAAATTATTTTTTTGTAAGAAAAAGAAAGACATAAAAATAAGATAAAAGAAATAAATATAGAAGAAAATGTATGAAAAATCTAAAAACCAGAAATAAGAGATGATAACGAATTTCTTCTTCTGTTTCATCATTATCAAGCCGAGACCGAGAAGCATTTAGGCTTCACAGAAGAGAAATCAAGAATGAATTTTTTATTGCTATGAAGGTTTTCTACATCCATTAAATAGCAAAACTAAGAAGGATGGAGGGAAGTCAAAAAAAGCTGACCTAAAAAAATAAATCAAGAAAAAGAAGAAGATATGTGCATACCTGTAGCTTGAACAGAGTCAAAAGACTGGAGACGACCTGTAGAAACTGAAGAAACTAAAAAAAGACAAAGAAGAAACCTATGTATATCTTTTAGAAGAGTCATTATCAAAAAGAAAAAAAGAGCAACTACAAACTTAATTATACTATATCTCCACATTTGAAGGCATTATATTTTTCTCAGAATAATTCTTAGCAAGAATGCAATTATTCGCACATATAACACTGATGCACAAATAACCAAACTTCTCTTTATCAATCTTCAGAACTCTAAAATACAGAAAGTTAGCTTTTAAAACCTTCTTCCTAGTATGTTGTCTTGCCATAACCAAAATTTACTTTTCTGGATTATTTGCATCCAACTTTACTGAAGCACAACTAAAGATTTTTAAAATCTTACGAGACAATTGATGCCTTTAAGATTCTCGGAGTGGTGTATACTTCGAGCTACCATAAATCGTTACTCCATCTAGCTATCCCAAAAACTATGCCTATAAATAAATAAAAAATAGATCGAAATTTCAAGGTCAGTCAATAAAATTACACACACGAAAGCACATAAATCGATTTCTTAAAAAAGATACAGATTAAAACCTATAAAAGCAAAAGCGTAATATGAAATCCGTCCTAATTTTACTTTGATTCTTATTCCATTTCTTACTAAAAGGGATAGCGACTATGATCGTACATCATTAAATTTAAAAAGAAGTAAATCAGTGTTAATAACTTATTATACCTCTCATTTCACAAACAGTATGCTCGGAACAAAGGGTTGAACCCAGATCTAGCAGTGATGGATTCCCATCTTGAAGTTCTAATACAATATGCAAGTTGAAACTGTAAGCATTCACAAACAAAACAAAGGACTGAACAACAGAAAAGTTACAGAGAGTAAATAGCAGAGAGAAAATAGGCATAAATGGCGTTGCAATCATCCGAGAAGATGAAATGTAGAACACTTTACAGAAAGGTGGAAAAAAAAAAAGGCAAGATGGTGCGGTGGCTATCATACCAGATATTTACGCAGTTTCCGCGATGTGATCTATTTTGAACTTCTGGAAATAGAGACACCATTCATGTTTTCTAAATCTTAAGAGAAGACGACGAATGGGATATAACAACCCAAGTCTCTATTTACAGAAAAGCAACAAATTGGGTCCTTTAAGATATGAGATAAACCTTACCTGAAAGGCTGAAACCTCCTCAAAATCTGTGATAAATATTTTTGTCATGTTTGAGTCTTCTCAGTGAAGTCCCGAAGTCTACTCAACAAAAGCTAACTACAAATCCATATCCAGTTCTAATAATATATTGAAAATCTCACTTTGAGATAGCCGGATTGGAAAGCTCACTTTGAGAGGGTTATAAGGTCTGGTCTTTCTTCAGCATTAAACAATTATTCTTAATTAATATGATAAATTCAAAACCATTTACTAAACACGAAAGAAACAAAAACACCCCAATCAAAACTTTTTGCCACAAAACATAGAGGTAGGCAGATGAAGTGTTTATTGGATAGGGTTTATGATCCTCTAAGTACAAGGGCTTAAGAATAGTATTTTACCTTAGTTGAGATCTTCAGTACTGAAGTTGTCCCTGATTATTTGGATTGCTGAAATAAAAAAACAAATGAAGATAGATGTGTGCAAAGCAAACTCAAAGGGAAAACCCGCAAAGAAGAACGAAGACCATGGAAAGAATAGAGAGGAAGTAGCAAGGAACAATACGATCGCTAGAACTCACCGGCAATGTTTAAGCCGGAGCAAAGCGAGAGAGAAAAGGCGATGGAACCAAAGAAAATAGAAAAGACATATCTTAACTGATAATCACAAACACATGTTTCCTTATAAAGTGATTGAGTGCAAGAACTGATGCGGTGGCCGTTCAGTTTTGGATTTAAAGGACACGGATTATTAGATTCTGTTAAAGGTCCAAAATGCCCTTAAACAAAAATTAAAAGACAGGTAAGCAGCCATGTCCAAAATCAGCTCTTCTAATATATAGAAATCTATATTATATTAAAAGGAGAGTAGTATGCATTGTGGTTAAGCCAAGTGGCAAGCTAAAATGAAGTCACTTGGCAATTTTAGGACAACATTAATAATTAGGAATTATAAATAGAAACATAATTAATGGAAGTAGTTTAATGAATCCTATACATAATCTAAATAGATCTTAGACAAATCTAATCTATATATCTATATTTATATTTATATTTATATGTATATTTGTATCTATATATTGATCCACTCATAGATTTTTCTTCTATATTAGCTAGAAATAAAGAGGTAAAAAATTATTTAAATAAATATAATAGAAAAAATAAAAAATATAGAGATACGTAAATTGAGATAACTTATGATTATTTATATTTTGGAGTAAGTTAAAATATAAAATAAAAATAAAATTTACTTAAGATATTAAAGATTTATTGAGTTTAAAAATTTTAAAAATTCAAGCAGCAAAATAAGATCTTATATAAAGTATACAAATTATTTATAAGGTAAGAAAAAAAATTAAAGAATCAGTAAAAATATTTTAATAACAAGAATAATAAAGTCATATTAATATTGATAAATCGGGCAAACAAATATTTTATACGTAAATATTACTATATTATTTAGATATAATGGGTTCAAACAATTAAGAAAATATTTTTATGTGATTAATATTTGAATTGAGTTTAGTTAGTTTAAGTTTGAAAGCATAACATGAATTTTTAAAATGCGGTCCAATTTAGAAAATAGAATGATAAAAAAATATTTGAAGTTGAGATGGGAAAGTTATTTAATTTTTATCTATATTATATTAGAATAAGTGTGACAGAAATATATATTAAATTCAAACAAGCTAATAAAAATTCACATGACAATGTATTAATATTAGGAATTGAATAATATAATATAAAAAATAAAGACTAAATAGAGAAAAAATATAAATTTAGATTTTTTATCATAGAGAAAAAGGGTAAAAATAATTTAAATTTGAGATAAGAAAGTCTTTTATATTGTAATAAGAAAAGTCATAATATGAGTAAGTCCACGTAACTCAAGTCTAATATACAAAATCAAAAACTAATAATATTGAATAATAAAAATAAATTAGAGATAATGTGAGGATATCTATAAATCATAAGTTTAGAAAATAAAATAAAGTAAATATATAATACTTAAAAATATTATTAAAATTTAAATAATTTAAAATTTTCAAGCAATAATTTTAAATCAAAATAAATATTTATTTAATGATTAAAAAATTATATATTTATCTATATTATATTAAATAATAGTAGTTGATAATGATATTAAATAAAGTTACAAGTTAATGAAAAGCCACACAAAACGTAATAAGACTATATACAGTTTAAAAAATAGCAAAATTACGTTAAATTATTAAAAATGTACCAATCGAAATGAAAGAGAAAGACTATTTGAGTTGAGAAAGTTCTTAAAACTATGATGAGAATGCTCAAACTATAGATAATACCACAAAATTGAAGTCTTATTTATGAAAAATAAAATAAAAAATAAAAAATAAAAATTAAAAAATAAAAATAAATTTATATATAGGTAATTTTACTAATAAAAATTAAAAATTAATTTTGTATCTTAAAACTAAAAAAGAAAGAAAATTTATATAAAGAAATAATATGACACTGAAAATATTGCTACAACATTCAGAAATAATAGGTTCAAAATAATTAAGAAATATTTTTTATGATTAAAATAAAATTTTAAAAATACAAAATAAAATTCTAATATAGGTAATTTTACTAATAAAATTAAAAATTAAATTTGCATCTTAACGATAAAAAAGAAAGAAAATTTAACTGCATTTAATACCAAAATAATTACTAAGAGAACTCAATACACTTGGAATATAATAATCAAATAAATTAATTCAAAGTTATAATTTAAAATAAAATATGATATTATTTTTGTTATAGGTGAAATATTAATATAAAAACAAATTAAAATATTGTAGTAGGGAAGAGAATGCATAAAAAATAGAGGCAGTGTGAGGATACTTATACTTTAAATTAATTTAAAAACAAAATAATTAGATTATATTTTAAAGTATTACTTTAAATTTAAATGATTAAAAAATTCCGAAATAAGAGGTTACAAACGTAAAATTAAATCAAATTTCAAGAATAAAATATTTATATTTATTAAAGACTATTAAAGGATAATAAGCAATACATTAATTTAATTATTAAGCTAATAAAAAATTATGTAATAGTATAATAATATTAAATAATAAATAATACAATAACAATAAGAAAAGAACCAAAAAATAATTTGCATAAAAATGATGTGATAAATAAGACATATTTGACTTTCAAATAAAAATAAAGTGGTAGTAAGAATTTTATTAAAATAATATTATCTAATATGCTCAAACAAGACAGATCATAACATGACATGTTTAGTATTCTTTAATATTGACAGCGAAACGAAATACAAGTACTAAAAATAAGGGTTATGCTACTACAAATATATATTAAAAAAAATAGGTTGTCTACTACGAGATTTAAACAATAATTTCATATCCTTCTTCGTAATTAATATCTAATGTTATATAATTTTTATCTCAGAGGTTTATATTTTAAGGTTATTCGCACATGATTCAAACAACCTACATCACAATTTGACATGATTTTTGTCCGCGCATTGCGTGGGTACTAATACTAGTTTATATATAATAGGAGAGGTAAAGAAAGGACAAGTGACATAACATTAAATTGACATGTGTAAGTTTTTTGAACAATTCTCCAAGTTTGTTGGAGTTTCAAATCTAATTTAAAAAATTTAATTTAATTTATATATATAATAGGAGAGGTAAACAAAGGTCATAACGATAAGTGACATAACATTAAATTGATATGCGTAAGTTTTTCGGACGATTCTCCAACTTTGTTGGAGTTTCAAATTTGTTTTAAAAAATGTAAAAATAAATTAATGATGACAGTTATTTTCGAATTTTATTTCTTTTGAAATATAACTGAAACTTCAAATCTGGCAGTTAATATTAACTGCCAATTTCAAAAGCTTTATTTTAATTTTTTTTAAAGGTAAAAACTTCAAACTTGTCATTTAGTACTTATTGTAAAAAACTTTAAACTTTCTGCCAATTCCAAAAGAAACCAGCCAATTCCAAAATATTTAGAGTAAACTTTATTCATATACTTAATACTTATTACTTAAGGAAAAAAATAAATAAAATACCCCAAAATTAAACCACACGACTGCATAATTCCCAAAGTGGGATTGGCATAACAATCCTAATCTAACTCCACGTTCTCTCCTTCTCCTACGTTCAAAGCAGTTATTATTTATGCTATTTGTTCTTCATTCTCTCTTTATTCTGTTCTAAATAATATTTCTTACTACAACTTTTGAAGGATGGTTTCACCAGTTCATCAAATCAGAGAAATTTTTAAGTAATTTAATGCAATGGAATGTGAAGGTTAGAGTTGTTGGAATTTGAAAAATCCCGGATCGTTTCAAACCTGAAATGTCATTTTCCCTCGAGTTGATTTTACAGAATGCAAGGGTAACATATTCAACTTTTTCATATTTATACTTAAAACTAAAGCATAATTCACTGTATCTGTAAAACCCATATGTCAATTTTCTTAGACACTAAGATGACTCCTTCAAAATTGGAAGATAAAGTTTCAAAAAGCATACTGTCTCACTTTCTCATAGTTAAACTTCCTCTTTTCAAATTTTGTTGATTGTTACTTGGCCATTTGGTTCTAAAGATTTTAAATATTTGAATTTAGTAAGCACATAAGTAAAAGGAAATTATCTGTAGCCCGTAGATATTATATTCAATTAATGTAGCATTTAGATATTATATTCAATTAATTACTTCTCTCTTTTTGTTACTTCACTCTTTTTGTTAGTACTGTTTTTATGCATCAAATTAGCTATTTGAACTATCGGATGTTCAAGGAATGTGTTGCTCAATTTAAGATTTCGGAAGAATTTAACCATTCTGCCTTTGTAGGAGATACATTTCACAGTTGTCAAGTCCTAGTGAGGAGTTGTTTTCCAAGTTGATGTGTTCATAATGCGAAATCAATATCTATACCTTCACCTGTTTGTTTCACATGTTGTTTTCTAACAATAATGGTTAGAGGAAAACTTTTATTTTATATTCCTAATCGAAACTTGAATTTGTTTGTTTTGAAGCAAATTCATAGCAATGGTAATTGAATTTGTCCAAACGGAATATTAGAGGAACTTTCTGTATTTTATTTTTATCAGCAGACATTATAGTGACGACAACATGTGTCATTTCTCCTCATTGGCTGCACTCAGAATCTTAACATTTCTCCACATTAGTACTATTGTTGGGTTCATATGGAGAAACTGTCATTTACTACCCAATGTCAAAGGTAAAATTGGACATTTGCAGGACAAGTCGGACACGCATAGTTCAAGAGACAAGTCAGACACGCATAGTTCAAGTCAAACAGGTATACATGCAAATTTATTCCCCAAAAGGAGTTATATATATATTGATGGAAATATGGAACATATGAATTTGTTTCAGAAAATTGTCTAATAGTGTTTTATTGCAAGAAACTCTATGTTTGTTTTGGATGAGCTTTGGGAGGCCACTAAAAACTTTGAGATGTTCCTCCAGGATTATTGGTTGGACAGTGACGGTGTAAAGACTGAGGAGTCTTATATTTAGACGGGATAATTCTGGCAGCACCAGTCACCGTAGGTGTGTCAAGTCTTGAGGAGGTCTTGCTACTTTTTGATTGCAAAACATCTGTAAGTTGCTGTTGATGTACTCTGGTGCCGCCATTTTCCTTAGAAAGTTTAATTTGTTGTTGCTTTCTCTGAGTGCTGACCTGAGAATTCGGGCATGAATTGCTTTCAGCAGCAGCAACACAACCATCAGCATCATTGCTTGTTGAAACCTTGGAGAGCTTTTTATGTACAACTGCTCCATCACCACTTGACACTGAACAAGTATTTACATGAGTAGAAGCAACACTAACCGATGCAAATCCAGGATCATTGCCTGTTGAAACTTTGGAGAGCTTTCTATGCACAACTGCTCCATCACCACTTGACACTGAACAAAGATTTACAGGAGTAGAAACAACCTTCTGAAACAGTTTAGCAGTAGCACTGACCGATACAAATCCAGGATTACTCGTATATAGTAATTTGTAAAAGAGAAAGTGAAAGAACACAATAAAATTGTAGCATTTCAAAGTTTTCAAAGTTAAGGGAAAATTTAGACCAAGAGCGGCTCAATAAAATTATAACTTAAAGCCAAATTTTAATAAGAGGCCTTAAACTTTATGATATAGTATTCTTATAAGACATAAAACTTTTAACTTAAGATAATAATATTATTATTTATATTGGTAATAGTTAATTAAGTTAATAAGATATAACCACGTATTTGTAATATATTATCTTGGATTTTATTGTAAAACTTTTATTCACTAACATGAAGATTTGAGTAATTTAATTCGAAGTTATAGAATATTTCTATTGTTCAAAAGTAAACATTCTTTCTTCTTCTTCTTCTTTTTTTAAAATAAAGATTTTATACTTTTTTATATAAACTTCAATATTGTCCATGGGAAAATGTTAAAGAAGTGAATAAATAAATAAAAATAGGATAAATGATGAGAGAGATGGAAAGCTGAAAAAAGCAAAAAATAACATCCCAACACGTCCAAAATTTGCATATCGCAGAGGCAGAGTAATTTTTTCAGAATTTTGATTTTAACTGGATGATGCTGAAATAACTTTTTCCCAATGTTTAAACCTGTAGATATAAATTTCTATAGAAAATATGAAAGAAGTCTTGGAGTGTTGGTTTAACAAGTTTCTATAAAAAATTTGTGGCTTCATGTTTCTATGAAATTTGTGGGTCCGGAAGGTTGTTAGTTTGAAAGTTTATGGCTTCATGTTTATTATATCTAAATTATTTATGAATACTCTTGAGAAGTCATTTTCCTTAATTTGCGTACCAAACACAGGAAAATGAATAATATTATCACTTGGTTGCCAAGAAAATATGAATTTTTCACGGAAAATATTTTCCATTATACCAAACACACCCGATGTTTGTCATATTATATTATTATAGTAATTTTTCTTTATTGCATATTATTGGTACATAGAGTAAATTTTTTCGATGAACCGGAGTCGGATGACATCGCTTGGGTATAGGTGCCTCCTCCCCCGCCAATATATATATATTTGCTGGGGCCTCAAAATTTTTGGGGCTTAAAGCAGAAGTTCTACTATGCTCCCCTTGAGCCACCCGAATCAGAACTATGGTTTTTAGAAGAACTCAGTGAGAGCTAGTTCTTCTATAAACAACCCAACAGAACATGATGGACATTGCAGCTTTTTCCTTTGTTGGATTGGCAGCGTCAAGTTATTTGAGGAGTTACTTGGCATCAGTTGTTTATATTTCACAAGACCTTAAAGTGGTTGGTTGACGATCTTAACAAGAGAAATACACTACTTTTATTACCTTATTGTAGCCCCACATATTCATTTGTACTTGCATAATGGTGCAAGTTTGAGAGAAGTGACAACAAATTGAGTGACTTAAGAAGAACAATCTGAGAAACCTTTTGTGTGAGACCAAATCACATTGTAATATGATTTTCACACAGTAGTAATATCTTAGGAGTTGTGACTTCAGGGTGTAAAACAAGAAAAGTGATTGACTCAACATTTGATGATTCAAACGCCTGTAGAAAAAAACTATTGAATATACATGTAAATGCTTGTATGATTTGAAATTTATTTTCAAAATTCGGATATTAGAAAGTATTTGTCCGTAAAATTCGCTAAGGCCTTCCATGACCAGCACGACGAGCGGGCAAATTTACTAGTTCTATATGACATACAAATTAATTTTCATTTTCCATGCCAACCCTTCATTTTTAAGGTTCTATGATCTAATGTCAAGACCATGAGTTAAATTTTTTACCTATCTATACTACTTTTGATACTTATTTATTCTCACAACTGAAGTTTTAACTCAATTACAAATTGATATAAAATTTACTAATTATATAAAATTGGTATTAAATGAGTATCTCTTTATAATAAGAATTGAATAAAGAATTCACTTATTCCCTCTTTCTCTCTCTCTCTTTCTCTCTCTCTCTCCCTCTCTCTCTCTTTCTCTCTCTCTCTCTCTTTTCTCATCTACTTTGTCTTTTTTTTCCCCAGAGAATTCATTATTGGATTTCAATCGCTCTACTATAGAGTTTTAACACATCAATTTCCTTTCTTGTTGCACAATTGAAATTGTCAATCAATAAATTTTGAAGGTGTTTGACTCTCCACCATTGACATCCATTAAAAAACTTTGAATTCGAATTTTGAGTTTTCAAAAATATTATTTTTTTGGATTGGGTGTTGTTACAAACAATTGAAACTATTCTTTGGAGTTGATAACTCAATTTTGAGGGTGCTTGGTGAATATCAGAGTTGACTTTGGCTAGATTTCATATTGAAACTCGAAGAAGAAGAAGAAGAAGAGGAAGAAGAAGAAGAAGAATGTCACGATCCGGATTTCCCACCCTCGGGAGTCGTGATGACGCCTACTAGTGAAAGCTAGGCAAGCCGACCATTTGCATTATTTACTTTTTACCATTTTAATCCTTTAACAATTAAGAACCAACATTATATGAACAACGGAATTTCATAAGCGGAAAATAGAATATAACCATTTAAATATTACCAATACAAATCCTTAAATATAAACTACCCAGAATTGAGGTCACAATTTCACAGGCGGTGCAGGAATACTACAAATAAGGGTCCGAAAAATAAAAACAATGTTGTCTCTGAAATACATAAATAAAACAGGATGAAAGGATAGAAGGAGACACCAAGGCCTGCGGACGCCTGCAGGACTATCTCGGATCTCCGAATGGACTGAAGGCAGCAACCCAAAGCTGTCCGTATGCTCCAGTATCGGGATCTGCACACAGTGTAGAGTGTAGTATCAGCACAACCAACCTATGTGCTGGTAAGTGCCTAGCCTAATCTCGGTGAAGTAGTGACAAGGCTAGGACTAGACTATCAAATAAATCTGTGCAGTTAAATCATATACAGCGGAAAATGAAAGCAAAACTTTACAATTACCCAAAATGTTGACCGATGTCAACATTATGCATATTAATACCAAAATTCATCAAATGTTTCACATAATTCACATATTCTAACATAAAAACTTTCCGGCTACGCGCCCGAACTACGCACGCCAATCGAGGCAACTAAAAGCGAGGTTTTCAAGGCCTCGAAAGCGCGGAACAAGGAAGAACTACAGTGATGACCCTTCGGGTCGACACATTCTCCACCTCTAAAACAACAGTTCGTCCTCGAACGGACAAAAGAAAGAAGTACCTGAGTCGGGAAATAAATGAGGATAACGGCTCCACATATCGGACTCGGACTCCCAGGTCGATGCCTCAGGAGGCTGACCTCTCCACTAAACACGCACCGAAGGAAAACTCTTCGACCTCAACTGTCGAACCTGCCGGTCTAGAATAGCCACCGGCTCCTCCTTATATGACAGATCCTTGTCCAATTGGACAGTGCTGAAATCTAACACGTGCGATGGATCTCCGCGATACTTCCGGAGCATAGACACATGAAACACGGGATGCACAGTTGACAAGCTAGGTGGTAAGGCAAGTCTATAAGCCACCTCTCCCACACGATCAAGAATCTCAAATGGACCGATGAACCTAGGGCTGAGCTTGCCCTTCTTCCCAAATCTCATCACGCCCTTCATAGGCGATACACGGAGCAATACCCGCTCACCAACCATGAAGGCAACATCTCTGAACTTGCGGTCTGCGTAACTCTTCTGTCTGGACTGAGCTGTACGAAGTCTATCCTGAATAATCCTGACCTTGTCCAAGGCCTCCTGAACCAGATCCGTACCCAATAATCGAGCCTCTCCCGGCTCCAACCATCCAACTGGAGACCGACATCGCCTACCATACAACGCCTCGTACGGAGCCATCTGAATGCTGGAATGGTAGCTGTTGTTGTAGGCAAACTCTGCTAAAGGCAAAAACTGGTCCCACGAGCCTCCAAAATCAATGACACAGGCTCGGAGCATGTCCTCAAGAACCTGAATAGTCCTCTCGGACTGACCGTCTGTCTGGGGATGGAATGCTGTACTCAACTCAACCTGGGTGCCCAACTCTCGCTGAACCGCTCTCCAAAAATGCGAGGTAAACTGCGACCCTGATCCGAAATGATAGATAGCGACACCCCATGAAGGCGAACAATCTCCCTGATATAAATCTCGGCTAACCTTTCGGACGAATAGGTGGCTGCAACAGGAACAAAATGCGCTGACTTGGTCAGCCTATCAACAATGACCCAAACTGCATCAAACTTTTTCCGAGTCATCGGAAGTCTAGTAACGTTATCCATCGTAATCCTCTCCCACTTCCACTCGGGAAGTGCAATCCTCTGAGATAGACCACCAGGTCTTTGATGCTCGTACTTAACCTACTGACAATTCAAACATCGAGCCACATGCGCAACGATGTCTTTCTTCATCTTACGCCACTAATAGTGCTGCCTCAGATCTTGATACATCTTCGTGGTGACCGGGTGAATAGAATACCGAGAACTGTGGGCCTCCGCTAAGATCAACTCTCGAATCCCATCAACATTGGGCACACAAACTCGCCCCTGCAATCTCAATACACCATCATCATCTAAGGTTACTTTCTTGGCACCTCCACGCTGCACCGTGTCTCTCAAGACATACAAATGGGGATCCTCAAACTGTCGCTCGCGGATACGCTCTAATAGTGAGGAACGAGCAACCGTGCAAGCTAACACTTTGCTAGTCTCAGAAATATCCAACCTCACAAGACAATTGGCCAAGGCCTGAACATCCAAAGCAAGCGACCTCTGGCTGACTGGAATATAAGCAAGACTACCCATGCTGGCGGACTTCCTGCTCAATGCATCGGCCACCACATTGGCCTTCCCCGGGTGGTATAAGATAGTAACATCATAATCCTTTAGCAACTCTAACCACCTCCTCTTCCTCAAATTCAACTCTTTCTGCTTGAACAGATACTGAAGACTCTTGTGATCAGTGTAAACCTCACACGTCACGCCATATAAGTAATGCCTCCAGATCTTCAAGGCATGAACAATAGCTGCCAACTCGAGATCATGAACCGGATAATTCTTCTCGTGGATCTTCAACTGCCTCGAAGCATAGGCAATGACTTTGCCTTCTTGCATCAACACTGCACCAAGCCCAATACAAGATGCATCACAATAGACCGTATATGGCCCTGAACTTGTGGGCAAAACCAATACCGGTGCCGTAGTCAGAGCCGTCTTGAGTTTCTGAAAGCTCGCCTCACACTCGTCCGACCACCTGAACTGGACACCCTTCTGGGTCAATTTGGTCATAGGGGCTGCAATGGATGAAAACCCCTCCACGAACCGACGGTAGTAACCTGCCAACCCCAGGAAACTCCGAATATCTGTAGCTAAAGCTAGTTGAGGCCAGTTCTTGACTGCCTCTATCTTCTTCAGGTCTACCTGAATACCTGCTGCTGATACGACATGACCCAGGAATGTGACCGAACTCAACCAAAACTCGCACTTTGAGAACTTAACATACAACTGACTATCCTTTAGGGTCTGAAGGACCACTCTGAGGTGCTGCTCATGCTCCTCCTAACTGCGGGAGTATATAAGAATATCGTCAATGAAGACTATCACGAACAAGTCCAAATAAGGTCTGAACACTCGGTTCATCAACTCCATGAACGCTGCTGGGGCATTAGTCAATCTGAATGACATGACCAAAAACTCATAGTGCCCATACCGAGTGCGAAATGCTGTCTTAGGGACATCAGACGCCCTAATCCTCAACTGGTGGTAGCCAGATCTCAAATCTATCTTTGAAAACACCCTCGCACCCTAAAGCTGGTCGAACAAATCGTCAATCCGCGGCAGTGGATACTTGTTCTTTATCGTCACCTTCTTCAACTGCCGGTAATCAATGCACATCCTCATCGACCCATCCTTTTTCTTCACGAACAACACTGGTGCACCCCAAAGTGATACACTGGGTCTAATGAAACCCTTATCAAGCAAGTCTTGAAGCTGCTCTTTCAACTCTTTCAACTATGGTGGGGCCATGCGATATAGCGGAATGGAAATAGGCTGAGTGCCCGAAGCCAGATCAATACAGAAATCAATATCCCTGTCGGGCGGCATACCCGGCAGGTCTGAAGGGAAAACCTCGGGGAACTCCCGAACAATAGGAACAGAGTCAATTGATGGAACCTCTGCGCTAGAGTCGCGAACATACGCTAGATATGCTAGACACCCCTTCTCGACCATACGTCGAGCCTTGACATACGAAATAACACTGCAGGTGGCATGGCCTGGGGTCCCTCTCCACTCAAGTTGGGGCAAATCTGGCAAGGCCAAGGTCACGGTCTTGGCGTGACAATCCAGAATAGCATGATACGGGGACAACCAGTCCATCCCCAATATAGCGTCAAAGTCCACCATATCTAAAAGCAATAAGTCGACACGGGTCTCAAGACCGTCAAATACCACCACACATGAACGATGCACTCGGTCGACCACTATAGATTCACCAACCGGTGTGGACACATATACAGGAATACCCAAAGCCTCACTAGGCATGATCAAATAGGGTGCAAAATAGGATGACACATAAGAATACGTAGATCCCGGGTCAAATAACACAGAAGCACCCCTACCACAGACCAGAATAGTACCTGTAATCACAGCATCTGATGACTCGGCCTCTGGCCTGGCCGGCAAAGCATAACAACGGGGCTGACCCCCACCTCCCTGAACTGTGTCTCTGGGGCGATCGGCTGCTGGCTGACCCCTGCCTCTGGCGGTCCGAGCTCCACCTCTACGGTCTCTCCCTCCACCCCTATGATCCCACCCCCGCCTCTAGTTGGTTGGGCGGCCTGTGGATCACCTACTGCCTAAATCGTAGGGCGAGGACCCTGCTGCTGAGAACTACTCGAGGCTCAGGGGCAAAACCTGACAATGTGACTCGGGTCACCACAACCATAACATGCCCTCGGCTGCTGGGGCTGCTAGCCCTGTCAACCTGTATGTCCTCCCCTGAAGCTCTGAAGTGGCGGTGCACTGATGGGGGCTGGTGGTGCGCTAAAGGTCTGCTGACCCGAATAATACTGCTGAGGACCACCACCGCCTGGAGTACCATGAGAAACCTGAAGTGTCGACTGGAAGGGCCTCTGAGAGTGGCCTCTATCATATGAATCCCTACATCCAGACGAGGTACCACTAAATCTACCGGAATAACGGGGCCTCTTATCAGACCCATGACCACCTCCCTGAGCAAGTGCCATCTCTATCCGGCGGGCACCATCTGTCGCCTCCTGAAATGAAATCTCACCACCGGCACTCATGGCCATCTGAACACGGATCGGCTGGGCCAACCCATCAACAAACCTCCGCACCCTCTCTCTCTCGGTAGGGAGTATCACAATGGCATGACGAGCGAGATCAATGAACCGGGTCTCATACTAGGTGACCGTCATAGGACCTTGCTGGAGACGCTCAAACTGCCTGCGAAGAGCATCTCGTTGAGTAACGGGAAGGAACTTCCCCAGAAATAACTCTGAAAACTGATCCTAGGTCAATGATGGCGACCCTGCTGGCCTGGCTAAACAGAAATCCCTCCACCAAGTCTTGGCGGATCCTGCCAGGCGAAAAGTGGCGAAATCGACCCCATTGGTCTCTACAATGCCCATAGTCCGTAGAACCTCATGACAGCTGAATATGAAATCCTGAGCATCCTCTGAGGGAGTGCCACTATATGTAGTAGTGAAGAGCTTGGTGAAACGATCAAGCCTCCACAAAGCATCCGCGGACATAGCCGCACCATCACTGGACTGAGCCGCAATACCTGGCTGGGCTGCCACAGCTGGCTGAACTGCTGGAACCTGAGCCTGAGGAGCTACCGGCTCTGGAGTACGAGTATCGGGAGTCTAAACTCCTCCCTCAGCCTGAGATGTGGCTGGAGCTGCGGGAAGCAAACCCGCTCTAGAAATGCCCTCCATAAAGCCTACCAGTCGGACCAAAGCGTCCTGAAGCACTGGAGTGACTATGAAACCCTCTGGGACCTGATCTGGGCCCACTGGAACAGCTGGGGCCGGAACCTCCTCCTCAAAATCGACCTGAGGCTCCGTCGCTGGAAATGCTGCTCGAGGCTGAGCCCTGCCCCGGCCTCGGCCTCTGGCACGGCCTCGCCCTCGCCCTCTGCCCGTAATAGGGGCTGCTGCTGGGGGATCAGGCTGTTGCACGGTGGACGAGGAAGCACGTGTCCTCGCCATCTGCGAAAGAACAGAGTGGAAAGACAATCAGTACTTGAGAAACAGAATCGCACGAGAAGAATGAACAAGGTGAAGTTTTCCTAACTCAGTAGCCTCTGCGGGAAAAATACAGACGTCTCCGTACTGATCCCTCAGACTCTACTGAGCTTGTCTATGAGTTGTGAGACCTAAGTAACCTAGGGCTCTAATACCAACTTGTCACGACCCGAATTCTCCACCGTCGGGAGTCGTGATGGCGCCTACTGTCGGAGCTAGGCAAGCCAACCTTAACATACCTTTTCAACAAATTTTCAACAAGATAATAATAAAAATAATAAATTCAAGCGGAAGCCTTAATTTAATATTAAATGAACGAAAATGCAGAAAAATTAACATCATCCTCTACCCAAGATTTAGTGTTACAATACTCACGGACTACTATAAGATACTACAAATAAGAGTTTGAAAGAAAATACATAAGGAGTCTGCTTCGATACAATGAAAACAAACAGAAATAAAATAGATGAGACTCAGGGCCCACACACGCCAGCGAACTACCTAGGAGTCTCTGGACTGAAGGCACGCTCCCAATCTACTGCTACTGCGGTCCGTAAGCTACTCCCGAATCTGTGCACAAAAAGGGCACAGAAGTGTAGCATCAGCACAACCGACCCCATGTGCTGGTAAGTGCCTGGCCTAACCCCGGCGAGGTAGTGACGAGGCTAGACCGGACCTACCTCAAATAACCTGTACAGATATATGTGCAACAACGGAAAGATATACAGAATTTAAATAGATAATAGGGAGGGGACATGCTGTGGGGTGTAACAATTTAGATATAAGACCAACGAACAGAGAGATGGAAACTGAATAATTAGCATCTATGAAAGAAAGCAAGTGAATCAACAACTGCACGGCACCAACCTTCGTGCTTTTACTCTCAATTCTCACCAAAACTGTCAAATATAGTGCACGGGCATCACCCTTCGTGCTTTTCCTCACATAACTCTCACATCAAGGAACGGAATGACCCTTCGTGCTCAAATAATTAGAGACATGGCACGGAAAGACCCTTCGTGCATAAATAATTAGAGACATGGCACGGAAAGACCCTTCGTGCATAATTATCAAAACATGGCATGGAAAGACCCTTCGTGCATAATCGCTCTTCCTCACCCAATCATCCGTCACAACCAATCGGGAAAAGGGAATATACAACAAGATTAAACATCCCGGCAAGGGAGAACAAATCAACAATAGGTCCAGGCAAGGGAAAAATACCACACTTCCTTCTTTAACTCATATGCTTCTCAACTATCACTTCATAATTATATTAGCAAGTAATTAGCTCAACTGTTTCACATCTTTCGAATTTAAAAGCAACTACGACTCACGGTCATGCTAGACTTCGGTGTATAGATAACCGTCACCATTCCTATACACCGTACTCCATAGTTAACACGTAGCAAATAATATCCAAATCCTAATCCCTCAAGCCAAAGTTAGAACAAACACTTACCTCGAATGCTCCAAACTCAACTCACGCTTCTAGTATAGCTTTACCTCTTGATTCCACCACCAATCCGCTTGGATCTAGTCATAGGTTACTTAATCACATTAATAATTACTAAATGAATCATCCCCAATGCATGAAAATAGATTTTTCAAGGTTTTTCCCAAAAAGGTCAAAAATACCCCTTGACCCACGTGGTCGAAACTCGAGGTTCGGACCACAACCCGGTTACCCATTCCCCCATGAATCCAATTATATGATTTGTTTTTAAATCGGACCCCAAATTGAGGTCCAACTTCTCAATTTGTAGAAAACCTAGGTTCTACCCAAAACACCCAATTTTCCCCATGAAAATCTTTGATTTGAAGTTGAAATTATATTAAAAGATGTTAAGGGATAAAGAAATTAAGTTAGAAATCACTTACCAATCGTTTTGGAGAAGAAAGGTTGTTTGGAAAATCGCCTCTTAGGTTTTGGGTTTTTGAAAAGTGAAAAATGACTGAGATTTCCGAACTTGTATACCTTTCTAAGGACTTGGCGCGGACCGCATAAAAATGTGTTGCGGCCGCGCCGAGTGGGAGAAAAATTGGGGCTTCTCTGAACCATTCCAGCGCGGACCGCACTGTTTTGGTGCGCGGCCGCGCTAGTTGACCTGAAACCCTAGCCCTGACTCAGCCACGCGGACCGCACAGAAAGGCATCGCGGCCGCGCGTCTCCAGCGCGGACCGTGCGGAAATGACCGTGGCCGCGCTAGTGTCTGCAACACCTGAACCTGCATTTTCTTAAGTCCAAGACATCCCTGGCCCTATTCAAAACTCACCCGAGCCCTCGGGGCTCCAAACCAAACATGCACACAACCTTAAAAACATCTTACGGACTTACTCGTGCGATCAAATCGCCAAAATAACATCATATACATAGGATCAAGCCTCAAACACATGATTTTCTTTTCTTCAACTTTCGTAACTCAAATTCTCCATTTTTAGTCCAAAACACGTCATATGACGTCCGTTTTTAGCCAAACTTTACAGATAGTGCTTAACACATATTTAAGACTTGTACCCGGCGTCGGAACCAAAATACGAGCCCGATACCTATATTTTCTAACTCCTTTTCATTTCAAATTTTCATATCAAATTTCAGAAAAACAATTTCTTTCAAAAATTTATTTCTCGGGCTTGGGACCTCAGAATTTGATTCCGGGCACACGTTCAAGTTCCAATCGAGGCAACTAAAAGCGAGGTTTTCAAGGCCTCAAAAACGCGGAACAAGGAAGAACTACGGTGATGACCCTTCGGGTCTTCACAGTCAGTCTTCGCAAATGCGAGGGGGTTTTCGCAAATGCGAGCTCGCAATTGCGAGCCAGGCTTCGCAATTGCAAAGTCTGCAGATCTGCAACATACCAGCAATTTTTTCTAAGTTCAAAACACTCTGTGGCATATCCAAAACTCACCCGAGCCCTCGGGGCTCCAAACAAAACATGCACACAAGTCCAAAAACATCATACGGACTTGCTCGTACGATCAAATCATCAAAAACACATCAATAACTATGAATTTAGCATAAAAATCAAAGAAAAATCTCATGAACTCTTAAGTTCAAATTTTAACAACCGAAGGCCCGATTCACGTCATTTCAAGTCCGTTTCCTACCAAATTTACAGGCTCAACTTAAATCACATATAAGAGCTATACCGGGCTCCGGAACTAAAATACGGGCCTGATACCATCAAATTCAATTACGTTCAAATTTCCAAAAACTCTAAAATTTTCAGTTAAACAATTTTCTTCAAAAATTCATTTCCCGGGCTTGGGACCTCAGAATTCGATTCCGGGCATATGCCCAAGTCCCATATTTTCCTACTGACCCGCCAGGACCGTCAAATTACGGGTCCGGGTCCGTTTACCCAAAATGTTGACCGAAGTCAACCTAAATTCATTTAAAAGCAAAATTCACCATTTTTCACAGATTTTCACATAATGGCTTTCTGGATACACGCCCGGACTGCGCACACAAATAGAGGTGAGACAAAAAGGAGGTTTTAAGTCCTCAGAACACAGAATTTATTTTAAAAAGTCATCACATTCTCCACCTCTAAAACAACCGCTCGTCCTCGAACAGACATAAGAAGGAAGTACCTGAGTCGGAGAAAAGATGGGGATAACGGCTCCACATATCAGACTCGAACTCCCAGGTCGATGCCTCAATAGACTGACCTCTCCACTGAACACGAACAGAAGGGAAACTCTTCGATCTCAACTGACGAACCTGCCGGTCTAGAATAGCTACCGGCTCTTCCTTATGGGACAAGTCCTTGTCCAAATAGACAATGCTGAAATCTAACACGTGGGATGGATCGCCGTGATACTTCCGAAGCATGGACACATGAAACACTGGATACACGGCTGATAAGCTCGATGGCAACGCAAGTCTGTTAGCCACCTCTCCCACTCGATCAAGAATTTCAAACGGGCCAATGAATCTAGGGCTAAGCTTGCCCCTCTTCCCAAATCTCATCATGCCCTTCATAGGCGACACCCGTAGCAATACCCGCTCACCGACCATGAATGCCACATCACGAACCTTACGGTCTGCATAACTCTTTTTCCTGGACTGAGTTGTATGAAGCCTATCCTGAATGATCCTGACCTTGTCCAAGGCATCCTGTACTAGAGCCGTACCCAACAATCGAGCCTCTCTTGGCTCAAACCATCCAACCGACGACCGATACCGCCTACTATATAAAGCCTCATAAGGAGCCATCCGGATACTCGACTGGTAGCTGTTGTTGTAGGAAAACTACGATAAAGGGAAGAACTGATCCCACGAGCCTCCAAAGTCAATGACACAAGCTCGGAGTATATCCTCCAAAATCTGAATAGTACGCTCGGACTACCCGTCCGTCTGAGGATGAAATGCTATGCTCAACTCAACCAGTGTGCCCAACTCACGCTAAACTGCTCTCCAAAAATGTGAGGTAAATTGCGTACCTTGATCCGAAATGATAGACACAGACACACCATGAAGACGAATAATCTCCCGGATATAGATCTCAGTTAACCTCTCGGAAGAATAGGAGACTGCCACAGGAATGAAATGTGCTGACTTGGTCAGCCTATCAACAATAACCCACACTACATCGAACTTCTTCTAAGTCCGTGGGAGTCCAACAATGAATTCCATAGTGATACGCTCCCACTTCCACTCAGGAATCTCAATTTTCTGGATCAAACTAGCAGGTCTCTGATGCTCATACTTTACCTGCTGAAAATTCAAACACCGAGCCATATATGCAACAATATTCTTCTTCATCCTCCTACACCAATATTGCTGCCGCAAATCCTGATACATCTTAGCGGCGCCCAGATGAATAGAGTACCAGAAACTATTGGCCTCCTCTAAAATCAACTCTCGAAGCCCATCAACATTAGGCACACAAATTAGACCCTGCAGCCTCAAAACTCCATCATCTCCTAATGTAACCTTCTTGGCACCACCGTGTTGCACCGTGTCCCTAAGGACACACAAATGAGGGTCATCATACTGCTGATCTCGAATATGCTCCAATAAAGAAAAACGAGCAACTGTGCAAACTAACACCCGGCTGGGCTCAGAAACATCTAACCTCACGAACTGATTGGCCAAAGCCTAAACATCCAAAGCAAGCGGTTTCTCACAGACCTGAATATATGCAAGACTGCCCATACTGGTTGACTTCCTACTCAAAGCATCGGCCACCACATTGGCCTTCCCCGGATGATATAAAATGGTGATATCATAATCTTTCAATAGCTCCAACCACCTTCTCTGCCTCAAATTTAGCTCCTTCTGCTTGAATAAATACTACAGACTCTTGTGATCCGTGAACACCTCACATGACACCCCATATAGATAGTGCCTCCAAATCTTCAATGCGTGAACAATGGCTGCTAAATCCAAATCATGAACTGGGTAATTCTTCTCATGAATCTTCAACTGCCGCGAAGCATAAGCAATGACCTTGCCATCCTGCATCAACACCGCACCAAGTCCAATACGAGATGCATCACAATAAACTGTATATGGCCCTGAACCTGTAGGCAAAACCAACACTGGCGCTGTAGTCAAAGCTGTCTTGAGCTTCTGAAAGCTCGCCTCACACTCGTCAGAACACCTGAACTGGGCACCCTTCTGGGTCAACCTGGTTATCGGAGCTGCAATATATGAAAACCCTCCATAAACCGACGATAATAGCCTGCCAAACCCAAGAAATTCCGGATCTCTGTAGCTGATGCGGGTCTAGGCCATTTCCTGACTGCCTCTATCTTCTTCGGATCTACCTGAATACCTTCTGATAATACAACATGACCCAAGAATGCAACTGAACTCAACCAGAACTCATACTTCAAATACTTAGCATACAACTGACTATCTCTCAAAGTCTGAAGAACCACTCTCAGATAATGCTCATGCTCCTCTCGGCTGCGGGAATAGATCAAAATATCATCAATAAAGACTATCACAAACGAATCCAAGTAAGGCTTGAACACTCGGTTCATCAAATCCATAAAATCTGCTGGGGCATTGGTCAACCCAAATGACATTACCAAGAACTCATAATGCCCGTACCAAGTGCGAAAAGTTGTCTTAGGGATATCGGATGCCCTAATCCTCAACTGATGGTATCCATATCTCAAGTCAATATTCAAAAATACCTTGGCACCCTGAAGCTGATCAAACAAATCATCAATCCTCGGCAATGGATACTTATTCTTGATTGTAACCTTGTTCAACTGCCGGTAATCTATACACATCCTCATCGATCCATCCTTTTTCTTAACAAACAACACTGGCGCACCCCAAGGCGAGACACTAGACCTAATGAATCCTTTATCAAGAAAGTCTTGCAACTGCTCTTTCAATTCTTTCAACTCAGGCAGGGCCATACGATACGACGGGATGGAAATAGGCTGGGTGCCCGAAGCCAAATCAATACAGAAGTCAATATCCCTATCAGGTGGCATACCCGGCATGTTTGAAGGAAAAACCTCAGGAAACTCATGAACAACAGGCACAGAATCCATAGAAGGAACCTCAACACTAGAATCACGAGCATATGCCAAATAGGCCAAACACCCCTTCTCGACCAGATGCCGAGCCTTCATATATGAGATAACACTACGGGCAGAATAACCAAGAGTCCCTCTCCACTCTAAACAAGGCAACCCCGGCAAGGCTAAGGTCACAGTCTTAGCATGACAGTCCAAGATAGTGTGGTAAGGTGATAACCAGACCATCCCCAATATGACATCAAAATCAACCATATCTAACAGTAACAAATCTACTCGAGTGTCAAGACCCCTAATCACAACTATACATGAACAATGGACACGAACTACCACAATAGAATCACCCACCGGTGTATACACATATACAAGATCACTCAAAGAATCACTAGGCATGACTATATACGGTGCAAAATAAGATGACACATAGGAGTATGTAGACCCTGGATCAAATAGAACTGAAGTATCTCTATTACAAACTAGAACAATACCTGTGATAACTGCATCGGAAGCCTCAGCCTCATGCCTGGCTGGAAGAGCATAACATCGGGGTTGAGCCCCACCACTCTAAACTACGTCTCTAGGACGACCTCCTGCTAGTTGGCCTCCACTTCTAGCGGCCTAAACTCTACCTCTAATACCTCTACCTCCACCTCTAGTACCTATACCTCCACCTTTGGCTGGCTGAATGGGCTGTGGAACACTCGGTGCCTGAACCATGGAACGGGAACCCTAATGCTGAGAACTGTTTGATGCTCGAGGGCAAAACCTAGCAATATGCCCCATATCACCACAAGTATAATAAGCCCTCGACTGCTGAGACTGCTAACCTTGACAACTTGAATGACCACCCCGAAAACTCTGGAGCGGCGGTGCACTGATAGGAGCTGGCGGTGCACTATAAGACTGTCGATCGGAATACTGCATATGAGAACCACGACCACCTGAAGCACCATGAGAAACCTGAATTGCTGATTGAAAAGGCCTAGGAAGATGGCCTCTACCATACGAATCCCTGCCTCCAGACGAGGCACCACTGAATCTGCCTGAATGACGAGGCCTCTTATCAGACCCCAGACCACCCCCCTATGATAGAACCATCTGAACCCTCCTAACCACATTGGCCGCATCCTGAAAGGAAATCTCGCTCCATGTATCCTTAGCCATCTGAAGTCGAATAGGTTTAATGAATCCCTCAATGAACCTCCTCACTCTCACTCTCTTCTCTCTCAGTGGGAAGTATAAGAAGAGCATGACTGGCCAAATCAATAAACCTGGTCTCGTACTGAGTAACGATCATAGAACCCTACTGGAGATGCTCAAACTGCCTCCGATAGTTCTCCCTCTGAGTGATAGGAAGAAACTTCTCCAAAAATAGCTGAAAAAACTTATCCCACGTCAAAGCTGGTGACCCAACTGGTCTAGCCAAATAATAATCTCTCCACCAAGTCTTGGCGGATCTAGATAAGCGAAAAGCAACAAAGTCGACCCCATTAGTCTCCACTATCCCCATGTTCTTGAGAAACTCATGACAGTTGTGTAAATAATCTTGGGGATCCTTAGAAGATGCACCGCTAAAAGTGGTTGTGAAGAGCTTGGTGAACCTGTCCAATCTCCACAAGGCATCAACAGACATAGCTGCTCCATCACCGGTATGAGCTACCACACCCGGCTGAACTGCTCTAACTGGCTGAGCTGTTGGAGTCTAAAACTGGGGAGCCATCTGCTCCGGAGTGCGGGTAGCGGGAGTCTACGCTCCTCCCCCGGCCTGAGAGACGGCTGGTGCTATCGGAAGTAAGCCTGCCCGGGTAACACTCTCCATAAGGCCCACTAGACAGACTAGAGCATTCTGGAGTACTAGGGTAGCAATGAACCCCTGTAGGATTTGAGTTGGGCCCACCGAAACTGCCTGGGCCAGAACCTCATCATCAAACTCAACCTGAGGCTCCACCGCTACTGCTGCTACCCTGGGCTGAGCTTTGCCCCTACCTCGGCCTTGCCCTCTGCCCCTCGTGGGAGCTGCTGCTGGGGGCTCGGGCTACTGATCAGTGGATGAGGAAGCGCGTGTTCTTGCCATCTGTGAAAGAACAGAGTAGATATTCAATTAGCATTGAGAGACCAAACCGCACGACAACATAGAATATATGTGAAGTTTTTCCTAACTCTAAAGCCTCTAGGGATAAATACAGATGTCTTCGTATCGATCCCTCAGACTCTACTAAGCTTGTCCATGAATTGTAAGACCTAAGTAACCTAGAGCTCTGATACCAACTTGTAACGACTCAGATTTCCCACCCTCGGGAGTCATGATAATGCCTACTAGTGAAATCTAGGCAAGCCGACCATTTGCATTATTTACCTTTTTCCCAATTTAATTCTTAAACAATTAAGAACCAACATTATGTGAACAACAGAATTTCATAAGCGGAAGAACAGAATATAACCATTTAAATATTACCAATACAAATTATTAAACATAAACTACCCAGAACTGGTATCACAATTTCACAGACGGTTTAGGAATACTACAAATAAGGGCCCGAAAATAAATACAACATTGTCTCTGAAATACATAAATGAAACAGGATGAAAGGATAGAAGGAGAAGCCAAGGCCTGCGAACGCCTGCAGGACTACCTCGAATCTCCGAATGGACTGAAGAAGCAACCCAAAGATAAGGTCTGTATGCTCCAATACCGGGATCTGCACACAGTGCAGTGTGTAGTATCAGCACAACCGACCCCATGTGCTGGTAAGTGCCTAGCCTAACCTCAGCGAAGTAGTGACGAGGCTAGGACCAGAATACCAAATAAACTTGTGCAGTTAAATCATATACAACGAAAAATGAAAGTAAAACTTTACAATTAAAGATAGGAAGAGGGGAATCACGCTGCGGGGAACAACAAGTAGCAACAAAAACCAACAGTTAAATGTAAAGAACACCATAACTCAATTACCAATAGAATTCAGGAAAACCAAAGACAAGTGCACGATATCACCCTTCGTGCTTTTACTCTCGTCCTCACCATAAAATCAATAAAATCGGCATGACATCACCCTTCGTGCTTTTCCCTCACATAATCATGGCACGGAATGATCCTTCATGGATTATCACTCATATAAAGGCACGAAATTGTACATCGTGCGGCACGACATCACCCTTCGTGCATTAACACTCTCTCACAAATATCATACACAACGTCACCCTTCGTGCTTTAACACTCTCTCACAAAAATCATGCACGGCATCACCCTTCGTGCTTTAACACTCTTCCTTACCCAAACAACAATAACAAAGCAATAAGGGCAAGGAAATCAATAAAATCCCAGAAAGGGAACAATAGTACAACAATTATATCCCAGCAAGAGAAAACAATATCAAAAGAATAACATCCCGGCAAATGGAGATAACCTTAAAACAATAACATCCCAACAAGGGAGACAATATCATAATCCTCTTTTCTTTTTCACATTTACTTCACAACTCAATTCACAATTTGAACCAATATTCTATAATGTTCAATTGCCAATTATACTTCCACAAATCATTTTACAACTTGAGTCAACGCTCTTCAATGTTCAAATACCAATATTACTTTCGCAAGTCTTGCTCATCAATAGAAATCATCACATAAGGCATGAACAATACAAATGGAGTCACATTAATCATAGTATAAGACTCACGGGAATGCTTGACACCAACGTATAGATACTCGTCACCATGCCTATACGTCATACTCAACAACTAACAAATAGCAAATATGACACAACTCCTAATCCCTCAAGCTAAGGTTATACCAAACACTTACCTCGATGTCACAAACACAATTCAAGCCTCAACTACCGCATTACCTCTTGTTTCCACCACCAATTCGCTTGTATGTAGCCACAAGTTACTTAACTATATCAATAAATACTAAATGAATGAATTCTAATGCATGAAAATAAGTTTTCTAAAGTTTTTCCCAAAAGTCAAAAATTGACCCCGGGCCCACATGGTCAAAACCCGAGGTTCGAACCAAAAACCCGATTACTCATTCACCCACGAACTCAAATATATAATTTACTTTGAAATCAGACCTCAAATCGAGGTCAAAATTCCCAAAATTCAAAAATCCTAAGTTCTACCCAAAACACCCAATTTCTCTAATGAAAACCCTTAATTTTGAGTTGAAATCATGTAAAAAGATATATTAGATTGAAAGAAATGAGTTAGAAATGACTTACAAATGATTTGGAAGAGTAGTTGTCTTTGAAAAATCGCCCAAAGGTGTTTAGGTTTTGAGAAAGTTTGAAAAATGAGAGATTTTTGGCTAAGTCATGATTTACACAGGCGCAGATATCGCAATTGCGAAGCGTGGTTCGCAAATGCGAACTCGCAATTGCGGTCAAAGCTTTGCAATTGCGAAGGATGGCCCATGTCTGCTTTCTTTGCAAATGCGAACAGTGATCGCAATTGCGGTGCCTGTCAAGGTCGCATTTGCGACATAAGCTTCGCAAATGCGAAAGTTCCCTATCCAGCCAGTCTTCGCAAATGCAAGGGGTTTTTCGCAAATGCGAACCAGGCTTCGCAATTGCGAAGCCTGCAGATCTGCAATTTACCAGCAGTTTTTCCTAAGTTCAAAATATTTTGTGGCCTATCCAAAGCTCATCCGAGCCCTCGGGGATCCAAACAAAACATGCACGCAAGTCCAAAAATATCATACGGATTTGCTCGTGCGATCAAATCATCAAAATAACATCAATAACTACGAATTTAGCATAAAAATCAAATGAAAATCACATGAACTCTTAAGTTCAAATTTTAACAACCGAAGGTCCGATTCAAGTCATTTCAAGTCCGTTTCCTACCAAATTTTACAGACTCGACTTAAATCACATATAACACCTGTACCGGGCTCCGGAACAAAAATATGGGCCCAATACCATCAAATTCAATTACATTCAAATTTCCAAAAACTCTAAAATTTTCAGTTAACCAATTTTCTTCAAAAATTCATTTCTCGGGCTTGGGACCTCGGAATTCGATTCCGGGCATACGCCCAAGTCCCATATTTTTGGGTCCAGGTCCGTTTACCCAAATATTGACCGAAGTCAACCTAAATTCATTTTAAAAGCAAAATTCACCATTTTTCAAAGATTTTCACTTAATGGCTTTCCGGATACACGCCCGAACTGCGCACACAAATCGAGGTAAGACAAAAAGGAGGTTTTAATGCCTCGAAACATAGAATTTATTTCTAGAACAAGTGAATGTTTTAGTTATATTGTTTTTATTTGAATGTTGTATAAAAGTTGAAAAATAGTTGTATAATGAATGAATCGTTGTATGAAATTGGTATTTAAGTTATAAATACTATGTTTTTACGTAAAGTTATTAGTATATATCAAAATTGTTAAGAGAGAAAGTTTAGATTGGAATTTCAGAGATGAAGAAGAACACCACATGCAAAATATATACAAATCATATGCAAAATATATACAAAAGACATATCGTATCAAATTTGTATGAAAATTATATTTAAGTTATATTATGTTGTAGTTGTATTTAACAGGGTAAAAATTATGTATGAAAGTTGTAGATAAGTTATAAATAAGTTGTATACTATATAATTAGTTATAAAAAAATTGATTTAAGTTTATATGTTGTTGTAGTTGTATGAAATTTATACGAAATTTTATTTTAATTTGTATGCTATAGTACCATACAAATTTATCATCATCGAGGTGTGCTACATTGACGGAGGTGGAGGCGTTGGACTTTTTACTTAAATTTCAAGTTTCACGGAGGTGTGCGTCCAAGATTTGTTAGGTTTGGAAAGGCGGATGTCTGAAGGAGAGGTATATGAGATATTAGGGGTTATTCAGTATAACACGTGGCAAAATCAGGGAAGACATATTAAAAGTTTGAAGGGCCCAGATGCGTTTAATCCAACGGTGGAGATAATTAGGGTAGTAAGTGGGCTGTTATAACAGAAGAGACTTGGGCCAACCAATTCAGTTTTTGGACCGGCAATATCCCTCCCTCTTCTTTCAATTCTGTCCAGCTCACATTCTCTTTGTCGTTCCTTCTTCTCTCTTCTTCTTACCTCACCCTAATTCTCTTCTTTCAGGTTAGGAGCTATCCATGGAGTTGCAGATTGTTTTGCATTTCAATTGTAACTGAGTTGAAGAATAATAAATACATTTGTCTGTTGAAAATTCTCGATTTTTTTAGTTTTTGCATTTCAATTCTATAAGATCATTATAATTGATATCAGAGCTACATCTTGGCCAAATTCATAATTAAAGGAGCAGAAACAAGATCAAAATCTACTGACGAAACAGTTAAAAAACTTGAGGCCCGGTTACAAAATTACATATCATCCAATGACTTGAAAATTGATGACTTAAGGAAAAAGATTAATATGCTAATGGAGAAACTTATTCCACCACAAGGTGGGACATTGGGCAGTGCTCCAACTAAAGGTCTACAAATCATGGGTTCTGGGAGTAGGCAGCGCATGTGGGAAAATAGATAGTCTTCTTTGAGTAGACCACACAGAAATTCTTCTCACTCGATGAGGGAGATCCTTTACTTCGAAGGTGTGGATCCCTGTGCTTGGTTGTGCAAATGTGAGAGGTACTTCTAGTATAACCACATCACTGATACACAACAAAAACTAGAGGAGGCAGTCCTTCACCTATTGCTAAGGCTGAATTTTGGTTTTTCTCCTATCATGTCAGTAAAGGCATAGTTAGATGGACAAATTTCACTACAAAATTTTTTAACAGATTCGAAGGAGCAGCTAATAATAAAGTGAATCTAATTGGTGAATTCAAAAACATTGAACAAAAGGGGAATGTTAATGAGTATTTGGAGAAATTTGAAGAATTGAAGGCATGGGTGTTGATTAGAAATCCTACAATTCCAGAAGAATTTTTCCTAGAGTTCTTCATTGAGGGTTGAAGGAAGAGATTATTCACTTAGTTAAAATGTTGGATCCATACTCTTTCAGCAAAGTTGTGGAGAAGGCTGGGCATCAGGAGAATCTGTTAGAGTCCTTGAATAAGAAGGAAAGGTTGCAAAAGGGCAAGGGGCTAAGTGCAGGATATGCATCCCAAGCTAATAAGTTTTTCATCAATTCATTTGGTAACCAAGGAAATAAGTTGCTTGAAAAGTAGAAGGGCTCAAGGGTTATGTTACAAGTGTGAGGATAAATACCACCCACGTCACCAGTGCAAACAAAAATAGCTGAATGTTATCTCTGCAACTACTGACTAGGATGGGGAAGAGCCAACAAAGGCAGGGTATGAGGAAGCAACCCTAGAATTACAAGAGGAATCTATTGTTGAGGTAGTTAGCCTTAATGCATTATCAGGAACTAAGGTTCCAAACACTATTAGGTTGAAAGGAGAATCTAAAAGGAATAGTATGTCCATTCTGTTAGATTCACGCAACACCCATAGTTTTTTAGATATGTAAACTGCTAAAAAGATGGGATGTGTGATCAAAGATACCTCTCCTATGAGGGTTACTGTGGCTAATGAAAATCATGTGATGAGTGTCGCGCCCCCTTTTTCTAAGGCAAAATCGGGTTCATGACATTTGGGAGGACAACTCGTTTCCTCTTAGGAGTTGGGTTTTTTGGGTTGAAGAGTCGCCACCTAATGATTAAAGTACATTAGGACACTAGAAAAGAGTTCGAGTTGGAAAACCAGAGTTCGGGTAAGGGCTAGAAATTATCTCGAGGGGAAGGTGTTAGGCACCTCCCAAGATCCACTAGTGTGGTTCCCAGCCATGTTACAAGTGCGACTTTAACTAACAAGTAAGCAAATAAAGGTCTCAAATATAAGGGGATTTACACATAATGTTGCAAGTGAATTGAAAGTTTGAAGAAAGATAAAGAAAACAGAAATCTTAAGCAAATATTCTGGACAGTTAAAAAAGGGATAACGAGTAAAGGGGAAGGGGTCCTAGGTTTACAAACAATATAGATCACATCAATGCAATACCCGGTAATCACTCCTCAAAAGAGGGGCTACACGTGGATTAGCGCACCGGTCATTATATCCATATCAACCGTTTTCCACCCCGTTAAGGTATTAAACACGGAATAGTATCGTTACTTATTGCATGCTATTACCCGTCCCGATCTTATCAGTCCCGGAGGCATTTGTGACTACTAGTCCTAAAGGGAGGGAGGTTGGGGCTTTTCAGAGTTTTAAAAGGACAAAATTCTAATGCGACAAACAAAACACATAAGCAAGTAGGGGGAAACAAATAGCAGTTTAAGGGCTCAAACAGGCCTCCTCACTTAAAGGAGCAAATTATTTAGCATGACTTCAAATACTGATTATAGTCTAAATTAAATTTAAAGCGTTAGGACATGCTGCTTCATCACATATTTCTTAGAGGAGGAGTCCGAATTAGGCCTTGTCTGGTTGCAGTTTATTAAAACTGACACAGTTAAATAATTACCTACTGCTTACCTAGGTGGAAGTATACTGATTTTAAAGAAAGGTTACTGATTTTAGAACCAATTAAATTCTGCGGATATTAAACAAACATTACTACTGATTTAGACTTATAGATAAAATAGACGAATCAGATTCAGACGGCTGCTCCCATAGGCATGATTTCTAAGAGTTATTGATTTTAAAACGATTATGTAAGTGCAGGAGCTCTATAGGCATGGTATCTAGAATGAAGTTGATTATTATTAAACCTATGATTGTTTGCCTAACGACAGATGAATATGCAGAAATGCAGAAACAAAACTATAGTCATGATTTCTATATGCAGAAACTTATAGGCATGGTTTCTAATGCAGTAATGAAACAACTTATAGGCAAGATTTCTACGTGTAATGCATAACTTATAGGCAGGATTTCTAAATGCATAAGTGCAGAAACTTATACATGATTTCTATATGCAGAAACTTATAGGCATGGTTTCTAATGTAATAATGAGACGACTTATAGGCAGGAGTACTATATGATATGCATAAATGCAGAATTTGTAAATAGTAATCCCTATGCAGAATTTGTAAATAGCAATCCCTATGAGCCTGCTGTCTACCCATATGCATACATAAATGTCCCTCCCCCTTTTCACTATAATCCCACAGTTATTACAAATTATTACAGACTCGAATGAATCAAAAAAGTACATCAGAACTTCCAACTGCAACCAAACAGCCTAATTCAGACTCTAGGTCTAGCAATATGAGATAAACCAACTTCCAGGATCCATTTTCCAAAAGCCTTTCTCTTATTTGGAATGTGTCAAAGTTCCCAAGAGTCTCAAAGGGACTCAGGGCAGTGCTTACACCCCAAACACATTGCAGAATTAGATTATAGTGCAGTGTGGAAGAGTCAGCCCTCAAATGTCCAAGTTCAGAGGGAACTCAGGGTCCTAAAGCATGGCTCGTAAGAGGGGGACAGAACATAGAATCTAAGAGTAAGTGTATATGCATAGAGGGGAATTAGGGAAGGCCATGGCAGGTTGGTGATCATGCCCAGCAATTTAAGAGTGCTGGCACACCCCTGACCAGCCTGTCAGCCAAAATTGGGAGTTAGGATCCATTGAGGATCAGGTTTGGGCCTGGGCAGTAATTTGGATACTGCCAGGCCATGAACCTTAACTCAAACACATAGAAGGGAATATGGATTCATAACAGAAAACAGATGCAAGGAAAGAACACACATAGTTAACATTAATCATGAACAACAAAGTAAACAGGATTGCAGAAAACTGTAAATAAACACATAGGGGTGAGGCAGGAAAGCTAAATTAGAACATACCAGTTTCAGGGAAAACAAACAAGTAAAAGTAGTCTTGAAAAGGCCAAGTTGCAAGCAAAAGTTCCAAAAGATCCCAGAAAAGAGAAGAATGTTGTAAGGGTATTGAACTCAAAGCAATAAAGTGTGTAAGTAAGTTGAAAGTATTGATCTAAAGGTTCGAGGTATTGAATTCGAAGTGTCTTAAAAGTGCAGAAGGGTAGTCCCTTTTATAGTGCAGAGAAACAAGTAAGAAAGGCAAGGAAATATCATTGAAATCAATCTCCCTTTGATTAAGGGATTTTGATTCCAACGGGTAAAAACCAGTTAATGAAATAAATTTTAATTAAAACCTTTCAAAGTAGCACAAAAGGGGTAAATACATAGAAGTTATTTAAGGAAAACCATCAATGGTATACGGTTTGTGCCAAATATGGCAAGGGAATCAATCAAACAGCCATGAAACCAAAATTACAGGTTTAATTCGAATGAACCAAGTCAAGAAAGGTAAAGGAGGTTCAATCGAAGAAAAATCAGTGACAATTCGTCAGCCTTATTAAAAGGATTTCAGAATCAATCAATCAGTTGGTAAAAACCTTTTGAAAGAGAAATTTCACATATATAAAGCATACCAATCAAACGAAAGGAATCGTCAGGTTACTCAGAAAAAGAGTCTAACATTGAAAGCCTTAGAGTCACAAACAAAAGGGAATCGAGTTCAGTGACAGACTCATAGTGAGTCTGAAAGCCTAGGGTTTCGAATTGAGTCAGACATAGAGGTGAGAGAGCAGGTCATTGAAAGAGGCTCAGAAGTCTCTTCCAAAGACTTTATGAGAAACAAACATACATGATAGAAAGAACTGATTCAAGGTCATGAGAACATGTTTGAGAAAACTCGGAGGTTAAACAAGTTCAGAAGAAAGAGATGATACAAGCTTAAACAAAAGCAGGTGAAATATGCTTAGCAAGAACACAAACAGAGCTAAATAAAGTGAACAAAATCAAAGAACTCAACCATAAACACGTATAGCAAAGAATAAGGATTAACAACACGGATTAACATGTGAGTACAGGAATAACAACAAAAGTAGAAGAATCTTGCATAATAGAAAGGAAACAAGAGAGCAAACTCAAGCATAGTAGAAAAGAAAGCATACGGGTATAACATAGGTAAGCACACATGAAGAAAGAACAGAAAGAATCGGAAAGATATTTGAAGAAACTTTTTTAGAAACCCTAAAATTGAAATTGAGCGATTTTGAAAAAGAAATTTGGGGAAAAACCTTTTAAAATGTCAAGTAAAGCCCAGACATATCACAAATCTAAGAAAAAATAGGTGAGTATAGAACCTCAAATGGCTTAGAGTTGCAGAGGAAACCATAGAAATGAGAAAGGTCTTGAGAAAAGTCAGATCCTGAGTCGAAAAGACTCATATTGCTTGAACATGCTGGAGTAATGGCCGGAGAAGCATAGATCTACAGATCTGAGAAGGATCTGAAGGAGAACCATCGAGGTCAGGTCACGAAGCTTCGAACAACCATGGTTTACTGATGGAGGGGGAGTGAGTACCAACCATCCATGGCCTAAGAAGCCATGGATTCCGGTGGAGTGGTGGTTGAAGAGGGGTAGAAGGAGGCTAGGGTTTCGGAGAGTTTGAGAGACGAGAGGTTTCAAAGGCGGCTGAGAGATGGGAAATGAGGGATTAGGGTAGTCGTTTGGGGTTAAAAAAGGTAACGGTGGTTTATGGCCGTTGATCAAAATGATCAACGGCCTGGATCAACAGTAGGAACCGGGCGGGTCATTTGGAATTGGGTCATGGGTTGGGTCCAAATGGAATTGGGCTGGTTTAATTGAGTCAAATTAAGGGCTACAATTGAAATGTAATGGGGCTGTTATTGAAATAAAAATGGGGCTAAATATTAAATAGCCAATTTCCGTTTTTATTTTATAAAAAAAATGAAGATGATTTTAAAAGGCAAATGAAAAGTACTGAAACAATTAATAGTATATAAATATTGATTTAAAAATATTGGACCCAATTTTACAATTATAAAATGCTATTAATCTTAAAGTAGGCTATAATTGCAATTATATGCAATTTAGTCTTTTAAATACCAAATAAAGTTGTAAAAATATTCAAAAATTACCTTAACTATATTTTAGTATAAACATGGGAATAAAATAAATTATTCACCAAAATTGATGATTTTGAAAGTAATTATTGGTCTTTATACTGCTAAAATAGACAATAAATTGATTTTAAAATCTTAAAAATTAGGAAAAAATACCAAAACTCTTGGGCATACTTATATATGTATGTACATGCTATTTTGAAAGTATTTTGTATATAAAAATACATAGGAAAAAATTGGGTATCAACAGCTGCCCCTCTTTACCCGGGAAGGATGAAAGAGTTGTCGGGTAAAGATATGATGGCCAATTTTTACCGAATGAAACGATTTTGAAGAGTTTTGACCGAGCTCTGGTTTTTGAGCTGCCTACATATCCCTGGTATTACAGGAATTAGGCCATATGTAGTTCGGGATCCATCGGTGGAGTATGCCGATGGAGATTTTTGAAAAGCAGACGCGATGTTTAGGTTGAGAAAGGATGGTCAGAGTCTGATAGGCTACGGGAATTAGAGCGGGATTGCTCCTGCTGAGACGGCCGTTGCTAGCCGGTGTACCTGCGAATGAACAATACCAGCATATATATTGTGCATAAATTTAAACGTGATGCAAGTTCCCGTTGGACCGTGAATGCTGTCTTTGGACGGTTAGGATGATGTCCTCGGACCATGATGTCCTGGGTCATGAAGCGTATGATAAAGGATTCGTAGGCTATGAAATGATATTCTCGGGCTATGAGGATGATGCCTCCGAACCATGATGCCTTTGAATAATGATATGCAAAAGATAAAATGGGTTCCTCAGGCCATGGCATGACGTTCTCGGGCTATGAAAATGATGCCTCCGAACAATGACGCCTTTGGACAATTTGGCGATCTTTCAGCCCATGAAAATGCAGAAGGTGACGATCTTTCAGCCGATGCAAGACATAAATAAAGGGTGGCAGTATTTTAGCCATGCGAGAGAAATAAGATGGCCGTATTTCAGTCATGCAAGAGAAATAGAGTGGCGATATTTCAGCCATGCAAGAGAAATAAGGTGGCGGTATTTCAGCCATGCAGATAGAGGTAGAGCTTAACCTCGGAAGGCAGAAAGGTAGCCTTATGCAATGCAGGAGATACAGATGGAGACAGAGCTTAGTCTCAGAAGGTAGAAAGGTAGCCTTATGCAATGCAGAAAATGCAGATGGAGACAGAGCTTAGTCTCGGAAGGCAGAAATGTAGCCTTATGCAATGCAGAAAATGCAGATGGAGACAGAGCTTAGTCTCGGAAGGCAGAAAGGTAGCCTTATGCAATGTAGAGAAATGCAGATGGAGGCAAAGCTTAACCTCGGAAGGCAGAAAGGTAGCCTTATGCAATGCAGAAGATGCAGATGGAGGTAGAGCTTAACCTCGGAAGGCAGAAAGGTAGCCTTATGCAATGTAGAGAATAAAAGGAGAATAGTAATGAAATCTCTTAGCTGATAGATGATAGCTGATAGCTGATAGCTGATAGCTGATAGCTGATAGCTCATAGCTGATTGCTATATTGTGGTTGCTGTGGATGTCGTGTACGGATAGCAACTATAAATAGGTGATGATTCCGAGAGTTGTATTCCCGAGAAGTATGAGTGTATAGATATATCTGATGATTTTATGACTTGAGTGCCTGCATCCAAAGAAAAATCATGAGTTTTGTAGGGGGGAAAGTTAGTTCGTTTCCCCATGAGCTTTGCTTGTCCTGCTTGTCCTGCTTGTCATTGTGTATCATTGAGGTAGCGTTGCTAAACAAAGCAATTTTGATACCAGAAATGCATGATTTAGAAAAAATGTAACATAAATACATAATTTAAAATAGTTTTCTTTAGATGAACCAACGAATGCGACGCGGTTCAAGACATTGCAACCTATCTCGCTCCGAAATTTTGAGGGTCCTCCTTAAAATTCTTCCCCAGTTTACTGGGCTGGTGCTTCTGACGGCTGCGTGCGATAAATGGCTGAAATCAACTTTGGAATTTTGAGGGTCCTCCTCAAAATTCTGTCCCAGTTTCCAATAGCAGGGGAAATGAAAATTTTATTGAATTGTGACCGAACCCATAGGGCTACCTACGTATCTCTTAAATGGGAATCAGGTCAGGCGTATTTCAAATTACATCATACAAGAAATCGTAAGAGTTACACATAGTATCGTTTCACTGCATCTGAATTGATTGGCTTCGGCCAAACTTCACCGTCCATTTCTGCAAGTATGAGGGCTCCTCCGGTTAGAACCCGGTGAACCATGTGTGGACTCTGCCACTTCCCTTTGGCTTCATTTTGATGCGGGAGAATCTTCTTTAACACCAGCTACCCCAGTGTAAACTGTCTCGGCTTGACTCTTTTGTTGAAGGCTTTGGACATTCTGTTCTGATAAAATTGACCATGGCAAACTGCATTCATTCTTTTCCCATCTATAAGAGCTAACTGCTTGTAGCGACTCCTTACCCATTCTGCATCGTCAAGTTCTGCTTCCTGTATGATTCTCAAGGAAGGAATTTCTACCTCGGCGGGAATGACTGCTTCTGTACCATAAACCAATATATAGTGAGTTGCCCCAATTGATGTGCGAACTGTGGTGCAGTATCCCAATAAAGCAAATGATAACTTCTCATGCCACTGCTTATGTTTCTCTATCATCTTCCTTAGTATTTTCTTATTGGCGGCTTCTACAGCTCCGTTCATCTGAGGTCTGTAAGCCGTAGAATTCTTGTGTTTGATCTTGAAGGTTTCACACATGGCTTTCATCAGGTCGCTGTTGAGATTGGAACCATTATCAGTGATGATTGACTCCGGAATTTCGAACCGACAAACAATACGGTCGCGGACAAAATCTGCTATCACTTTCTTAGTCACTACTTTGTACGATGTTGCTTCAACCCATTTGGTGAAATAATCAATTGCCATTAGAATGAACCTGTGCCCGTTTGATGCGGCAGGCTCGATAGGTCCAATAACATCCATTCCCCAAGCGGCGAACGACCATGGCGAGCTTGTTGTAGTAAGCTCGTTTGGAGGCACCTTTATCATGTCTGCATGTATCTGACAGCGATGGCATTTTCGGACATACTGGATGCAGTCTGTTTCTATAGTCATCCAAAACTAACCAGCTCGGAGTATTTTCTTGGCTAAGACAAAGCCGTTCATATGTGGTCCGCAGGTCCCTGCATGAATTTCCTCCAATAATCTGGATGCTTTCTTTGCGCCGACACACCTTAGTAATCCCAAATCAGGAGTCCTCCTATACAACATTCCTCTGCTATGAAAGAAGTTGTTAGACAATCTCCGAAGTGTGTGCTTCTGAGTAGGATTTGCGAGTTCTGGATATTCTCCCTTCGTCAAATATTCCTTGATATCATGAAACCAAGGTTTTCCGTCTGCTTCTTCTTCTACATGAGCACAGTAAGCTGGCTGATCATAGATCTTTACTGGAATAAGATCAATGAAGTTCTTGTCTGGGTATTGTATCATGGACGATAGGGTAGCCAATGCATCGGCAAACTCATTCTGAACTCTGGAAACATGTTGGAACTATGTCTTTGTGAACCTCTTCCTCAACTCCTGTACATGATGCAGATAAGGGAGTATCTTGGAGTTCTTGGTTGCCCATTCTTTTCGGACCTGATGTATAAGCAGGTTTGAATCTCTGATCACTAGTAATTCCTGAATGTTCATGTCAATGGACAACTTGAGCCCTAAGATACAGGCTTCGTACTCGGCCATGTTGTTGGTGCACGAGAACCTGAGCTTGGCAGACACCGGATAATGCTGGCCGGTTTCTGATACTAGGACCGCTCCTATGCCAATTCCTTTGAAGTTTGATGCTCCGTCGAAAAACATTCTTCAACCATCATAGGATTCTACAATATCTTCCCCTATGAAAGATACCTCTTCATCAGGAAAATACGTTTTTAGGGGTTCGTATTCTCCGTCCACGGGATTTTCAGCAAGGTGGTCTGCTAGTGTCTGTCCCTTGATCACTTTCTGAGTCACGTAGACAATGTCGAATTCACTCAACAAGATTTTCCACTTGGCTAGCTTGCCAATGAGCATGGGCTTCTAGAAGATGTACTTTAAGGGATCCATCTTTGATATGAGATATGTAGTATAGGCACAAAAATAGTGCCTCAACTTCTGACCTACCCAAGTCAAAGCACAACAGGTGTGTTCTAATAGAGAATACCGGTCATCGTACGGGGTGAACTTCTTGCTGAGTTAATAAATGGCCTTCTCCTTTCTTCTCGTTTCATCATGCTGCCCCAGAACGCAGCCGAAAGTTCCATCCAATACTGCAAGGTAGATTAATAGAGGTCCACCTAACTCGGGCAGGACCAAGATTGGTGGTGTTGACAGGTATTCCTTGATTCTGTCAAAGGCTTTCTGACAATCATCAGTCCATTTGGTAGCGGCGTCCTTCTTCAACATCTTAAAGATTGGCTCACAAATGACAGTGTATTGAGTTATGAACCGGCTGATGTAGTTAAGTCTTCCCAAGAAACTCATAACCTCTTTCTTGTTCTTCGGTGGTGGCAATTCTTGGATGGCTTTGACCTTTGACGGATACAATTATATTCCTCGGCGACTCACAATGAACCCAAGTAGTTTTCCGGCAGGAACCCCGAATGCACACTTGGTGGGATTCAGCTTCAAGTTGTACCTTCTTAGTTTGTTGAAGAACTTCCTCAGATCTTCCATGTGGTCAGTGGCTCTCCTGGATTTGATGATGACGTCATCTACATTCACCTTGATCTCTTTGTGTATCATGTCATGGAAAATAGTAGTCATGGCCCTCATGTAGGTGGCCCCAGCATTCTTTAACTCAAACGGCATCATCTTGTAACAATACATCCCCCATGGCGTAATGAAAGCCATTTTCTCCGCGTCTTCCTCATCCATCCATATCTGATGATACCCAGCAAAACAATCAATGAACGACTGCAGTTCATGCTTGGTGTAGTTGTCAATTAGAATGTGTATGTTCGGCAAGGGGAAGTCGTCTTTTGGACTGGCCCGGTTGAGATCCCGGTAGTCGACACAGACTCTAACCTTCCCATCCTTCTTCGGCACTGGCATAATATTGGCTAACCATGTTGGATACTCTACCACCCTGAGAACCTTGTTTTTGACTTTCTTGGTGACTTCTTCCTTGGTTTTCAAACTCATGTCGGGTTTGAAATTCCCGAGCTTCTGTTTTACTGGTGAACATGTCGGATCGATTGGAAGTTTGTGAGCTATAGTAGATGTACTGAGACCAGTCATGTCATCATAAGACCAGGCAAATATGTCCTCATATTCCCTTAGAAATTCCGTGTACTCTTTCTTTTCTGATGGTGATAGATGAACACTGATGCTCGTTTCTTTGACAATTTCTGCATCTCCCAGGTTGACAACCTCAGTTTCGTCCAGGTTAGACTTAGGTCTGATCTCAAAATCCTCAACCTCTTTAACAACCTCTTCTGGTATATCATCTTCTTCTGAGTCTATATCCATTTATTGCGTTATCTCATTGCATGTCACAAGCGTCGGTACATCAAGATAAGTAATAGTAATTCTGTGTAAATAAAGTAAACGATAAAAAGTAATAAGAGCAAGATTTATAAGAAACTGAAATGCTTTGATAAATTTCATAATTGTTTTGTACATTGGAGCTCTTATTTCAATATTAAAAATGCGAAAAGAAAGTCAACTAGCGAAAAATAAAGATAATGCATGGTGCTTTGTTCAGCATTGCTACCCCGAAGTTTTCCGGGCCCTGGTGGTTCTGATGGACCAATTGTTGATGCATGTTCCTCGGCTCACAGCTTGTATAGAAGGGCCCTTAGATCTTGTGGAGTATGATGACGATGCCAGAGTGCACGAACTAACCTTTGGGGAGGGGAATAAAACCAAAAAACAAAGGTAGCAAGTTAGTGCAGGTTGTAAGAAAAAGAATTTGCGATATTTAAACACATAGTGCGAGAATATAATTCGTGTCCTAATTTGGGAGCCTCGTTGTGCCCGAGGTAGGCATAGAAACAAGTTGATTCGGAGAACTTATAATGCTAAATGCCTTATTTTATTGATAAAAATAAGACGAATCCCAAAACGACACTAAAAATAGCAGAAAATAAAATGTCACTAATGGCCATTGGCCTTATTACATTCTTAAAGCAAAAGAAAAGACTCCTAGCTACTTGGTCCCAGAAGGACCTTCTTCAGGTTGAATGTTTTCGTTGATCAGATCCTCCAGCTTGCGTAGATTTTCTAGTAAAAATGCCTTCGCCAGGCATTCTCCTTTGCCTTCCTCAACGTTTTGACAGTTGGTGACTCTTTTCCTCACTTTCCCTTCCAACTCCAGCAGACTGTATTCCAGATATTCTAGCTTCTCACTAGCCTTGGTGACTCTCTCTTTCCATTCGTTGATTTGGTTACTTGATGGGAGGTTCCTCCACCAGGTCAGCAAGAGTGAGGGTATGTTGACCATACCAAAGTCGGGAACTTTGTCATTCATTTCTGCAAAACAAAAGGGTGAGACCATACTTCTGACAGATTCGGATATTAAATATCAACAATTAGCATGAGCAACATTTAGTTCTCCAAATAAATTCAAAGACATGGTAGCGTCCATTTGGGTTTCAAGGAAACCCACTGGACTTTGGACAAGGCTATCTTAAAGAGTCATTATGCGGACAACATAACTGACTCGACTAGGTTTGACAGTGATGCATGCACAATTGAACAAAGTAAGGTTTCTATGGGTATTAGACCGGTACCCTTGAGCGGACAACTCAAGAGGGAAAGGCACAGAATCATCGACTGCACCGCTGATCGACTGGTTTTATCGTAAATGCGCCTTTGCCAAATTTAGGGGTAATAATATTGGAAGGGCGCAAACACTCATTATAAGCGTCGCTATGGTATTTTGTTTGGCATGAGTGGAATATGATGTTGAATATGCAATTACAAGAATGAAACAAGTTGTCACGTATTTGCACGTTCATAAAGTAATGATTACAATAATTGCTCATAATTACAACGGCATTGAAGGAAAGCGGTAAAAGAAAGCATTAAAGAAAAGAAACAAAGAGCCAAGTCAGTTTCATAGCAGAAAAGAGGTAAAGACATTAAATAAAGGTAATAAAGAAGCAGTGAAGTCACAAGTAACATGAGATGGTAAAAGCCTAAAGAAGTCCCCAGCAGAGTCGCCATGCTGTCGCGCCCCCTTTTTCTAAGGCGAAATCGGGTTCATAACATTTGGGAGGACAACTCGTTTCCTCTTGGGAATTGAGTTTTTTGGGTTGAAGAGTCATCACCTAATGATTTAAGTGCATTAAGACACTAGAGAAGAGTTTGAGTTGGAAAACCAGAGTTCGGGTAAGGGCTAGAAATTATATCGAGGGGAAGGTGTTAGGCACCCCTCAAGATCCACTAGTGTGGTTCCCGGCCATGTTACAATTGTGACTTTAACTAACAAGTAAGCAAATAAAGGTCTCAAATAGAAGGGGATTTACACATAATGTTGTAAGTGAATTGAAAGTTTGAAGAAACATAAAGAAAACATAAATCTTAAGCAAATAGTCTGGATAGTTGAAAAAGGGATAACGAGTAAAAGGGAAGGGGTCCTAGGTTTACAAACAATATGGATCACATCAATGCAATACCCGGTAATCACTCCTCAAAAGAGGGGCTACACGTGGATTAGCGCACCGGTCATCATATCCATATATACCCTTTCCCACCCCGTTAAGATATTAAACGCGGAATAGTATCGTTACTTATTGCATGCTATTACCCGTCCCGATCCTATCAGTCCCGGAGGCATTTGGGACTACTAGTCCAAAAGGGAGGGAGGTTGGGGCTTTTCAGAGTTTTAAAAGGACAAAATTCTAATGCGACAAACAAAACTCATAAGCAAATAGGGGGGAACAAATAGCAGTTTAAGGGCTCAAACAGGCCTCCTCACTTAAAGGAGCAAATTATTTAGCATGACTTCAAATACTGGTTTATAGTCTGAATTAAATTTAAAGCGTTAGGACATGCTGCTTTATCACATATTTCTTAGAGGAGGAGTCCGAATTAGGCCTTGTCTGATTGCAGTTTATTAAAACTGACACAGTTAAACAATTACCTACTGCTTACCTAGGTGGAAGTATACTGATTTTAAAGAAGGGTTACTGATTTTAGAACCAATTAAATTCTGCGGATATTAAACAAACATTACTACTGATTTTAGACTTATAGATAAAATAGACGAATCAGATTCAGACGACTGCTCCTATAGGCATGATTTCTAAGTGTTATTGATTTTAAAGCGATTATGTAAGTGCAGGAGCCCTATAGGTATGGTTTCATGAATGAAGTTGATTATTATTAAACCTATGATTGTTTGCCTAACGGCAGATGAATATGCAAAAATGCAGAAACAAAACTATAGTCATGATTTCTATATGCAGAAACTTATAGGCATCGTTTCCAATGCAGTAATGAAACAACTTATAGGCAAGATTTCTACGTGTAATGCATAACTTATAGGAAGGATTTCTAAATGCATAAGTGCAGAAACTTATACATGATTTCTATATGCAGAAACCTATAGGCATGGTTTCTAATGCAGTAATAAAACAACTTATAGGCAAGATTTCTATGTGTAATGCATAACTTATAGGCAGGAGTACTATATGATATGCATAAATGCAGAATTTGTAAATAGTAATCCCTATGAGCATGCTGTCTACCCATATGCATACATATATGACCCTCCCCTTTTTCACTAGAACCCCATAGTTATTACAAATTATTATAGACCCGAATGAATCAAAAAAAGTACATCAGAACTTCCAGCTGCAACCAAACAGCCTAATTCAGACTCAAGGTCTAGCAATATGAGATAAACCAACTTCTAGGATCCGTTTTCCAAAAGCCTTTCTCGTATTTGGGATGTGTCAAATTTCCCAAGAGTCTCAAAGGGTAGTCCCTTTTATAGTACAAAGACATTGCAGAATTAGATTATAGTGCAGTGTGGAAGAGTCAGCCCTCAAATGTCCAAGTTCAGAGAGAACCCAGGGTCCCAAAGCATGGCTCATAAGTGGGGGACAGAACTTAGAATCTAAGAGTAAGTGTATGTGCATAGAGGGGAATTAGGGAAGGCCATGGCAGGATGGTGGTCATGCCCAGCAATTTAAGAGTGCTGGCATACCCCTGACCAGCCTGTCAGCCAAAATTGGGAGTTAAGATCCATTGAGGATAAGGTTTGGACCTAGGCAGTAATTTGGATATTGCGAGGCCATGAACCTTAACTCAAACACATAGAAGGTAATAAGGGTAGGGATTCATAACAGAAAATAGATGCAAGGAAAGAACACACATAGTTAACATTAATCATGAACAACAAAATAAATAGGATTGCAGAAAATTGTAAATAAACACATAGGGGTGAGGCAGGAAAGCTAAATTAGAACATACAAGTTTCAGGAAAAACAAACAAGTAAAAGTAGTCTTGAAAAAGCCAAGTTACAAGAAAAAGTTCCAAAAGATCCCAAAAAAGAGCAGAATGTTGTAAGGGTATTGAACTCAAAGCAATAAAGTGTGTAAGTAAGTTGAAAGTATTGATCTAAAGGTTCAAGGTATTGAACTCGAAGTGTCTTAAATGTGCAGAAGGGTAGTCTCTTTTATAGTGCAGAGAAACAAGTAAGAAAGGCAAGGAAATATCATTGAAATCAATCTCCCTTTGGTTAAGGGATTCTGATTCCAACGGGTAAAAGCCAGTTAAGGAAATAAATTTTAATTAAAACCTTTCAAAGTAGCACAAAAGGGATAAATACATAGAAGTTATTTAAGGAAAATCATCAATGGTACACGGTTTGTGCCAAATATGGCAAGGGAATCAATCAAACAACCATGAAACCAAAATTACAGGTTCAATTCGAATGAACCAAGTCAAGAAAGGTAAAGGAGGTTCAATCGAAGAAAAATCAGTGACAATTCGTCAACCTTATTAAAAGAATTTCAGAATCAATTAATCAGTTGGTAAAAACCTTTTGAAAGAGAAATTTCACATATATAAAGCATACCAATCAAACAAAAGGAATCGTCAGGTTACTCAGAAAAAGAGTCTAACATTGAAAGCCTTAGAGTCACAAACAAAAGGGAATCAAGTTCCGTTACAGACTCATAGTGAGTCTGAAAGCCTAGGGTCCCAAAGTGGAACCCTAATATCACTTGCCAAAAAAAACCCCAAATCCTAGGGTTTCGAATTGAGTCAGACATAGAGGTGAGATAGCAGGTCATTGAAAGAGGCTTAGAAGTCTCTTCCAAAGACTTTATGAGAAACAAACATACATGATAGAAAGAACTGATTCAAGGTCATGAGAACATGTTTGAGAAAACTCGGAGTTTAAACAAGTTCAAAAGAAAGAGATGATACGAGCATAAACAAAAGCAGGTGAAATATACTTAGCAAGAACACAAACAGAGCTAAATAAAGTGAACAAAATCAAAGAACTCAACCATAAACACGTATAGCAAAGAATAAGGATTAACAACACGGATTAACATGTGAGTACATGAATAACAACAAAAGTAGAAGAATCTTGCATAATAGAAAGGAAACAAGAGAGCAAACTCAAGCATAGTAGAAAAGAAAGCATACGAGTATAACATAGGTAAGCACACACGAAGAAAGAACAGAAAGAATCGGAAAGATATTTGAAGAAATTTTTTCAGAAACCCTAAAATTGAAATTGAGCGATTTTGAAAAAGAAATTTGGGGAAAAACCTTTTAAAATGTCAAGTAAAGCCCAGACATATCACAGATCTAAGAAAAAATAGGCGAGTACAGAACCTCAGATGGCTTAGAGTTGCAGAGAAAACCCTAGAAATGAGAAAGGTTTTGAGGAAAGTCAGATCCTGAGTCGAAAAGACTCATATTGCTTGAACATACCGGGGTAATGGCCGGAGAAGCCATAGATCTACAAATCTGAGAAGGATCTGAAGGAGAACCATCGAGTTCAGGTCTCGAAGCTTCGAACAACCATGGTGTACTGATGGAGGGGAGTGAGTACCAACCATCCATGGCCTGAGAAGCCATGGATTCCGGTGGAGTGGTGGTTGAAGAGGGGTAGAAGGAGGCTAGGGTTTCAGAGAGTTTGAGAGAGTTTGAGAGACAAGAGGTTTCAAAGGCGACTAAGAGATGGTAAATGAGGGATTAGGGTAGTCGTTTGGGGTTAAAAAAGGTAAGGGTGGTTTATGGTCGTTGATCAAAATGATCAACGGCCTGGATCAATAGTAGGAATCGGGCGGGTCATTTGGAATTGGGTCGTGGGTTGGGTCCAAATGGAGTTGGGCTGGTTTAATTGAGTCAAATTAAGGGCTACAATTGAAATGTAATGGGGCTATTATTGAAATAAAAATGGAGCTAAATATCAAATAGCCAATTTTCCTTTTTATTTTATAAAAAAAGTAAAGATGATTTTAAAAGGCAAATGAAAAGTACTGAAACAATTAATAGTATATAAATATTAATTTAAAAATATTGGACCCAATTTTACAATTATAAAATGCTATTAATCTTAAAGCAGGCTATAATTGCAATTATATGCAATTTAGTTTTATAAAGACCAAATAAATTTGTAAAAATATACGAAAATCACCTTAACTATATTGTAATATAAATGTGAGAATAAAATTAATTATTCACCAAAATTGATGGTTTTGGAAGTAATTATTGTTCTTTATACTGCTAAAATAGATAATAAATTTATTTTAAAATCTTAAAAATTAGGAAAAAATACCAAAACTCTTGGGCATGTTTATATATGTATGTACATGCTATTTTGAAAGTATTTTGTATATAAAAATACATAGAAAAAAATTGGGTATCAATAATGAGCTATCACACTTGCCCAATCTTCAAATGAAAAATTCAAGGAGTGGAATTTGAAGACTCTGCGAGGCTGCTAAAATTAGGGGGAAATGAGATGATTCTAGGAGGAGATTGAGTGAAGAAACACAATCATGTGCTTCTAGATTTTGTGGAATACAAGGTGGAAATTACACACAAGGGCAATGAAGTAGAATTGAAGGGCATTTATAGTCAAGGGGAATTGAAAAATATGTTTGCCTATGGGGTGAAACAACTCATTAAAAAGGGAAAGACAGTGTGGGCTCATTTGTTTACCATTTCAGCTTCAGAAGTGCAGAGCAAGAAGGATATACCTGCAACTATCAGTTTAGTCATTCAATAATTTTCAGATATGTTTGCTAAACTCACAACCCTGCCACCAAGAAGGAACCATGATCACCATATTCCTCTGAAAGCAGATGCTAACCCAGTTAGTATAAGACCCTACATGTATAGCTTTTTTTAGAAGAATGAGATAGAAAAGCAGGTCAATGACATGCTCCATAATGGGCTGATTTAGCTTAGTCACTCCCATTTCTCTTCTCATGTCCTATTCGTTAAAAAGAAAGATGGGAGTTGGAGGTTTGTATTGACTATAGAGAACTAAATAACATGACCATAAAAGACAAATTTTCCATTCCTTTAGCGGATGATCTGATGGATGAATTGTGTGGGTCAAGCATATACTCTAAAGTTGATTTAAAGTCAGGGTACCATCAGATTAGAATGGGGGAAGGAGATATCTATAAAACAGCATTTAGGACCCACCTATGGCACTATGAGTTCAGGGTTATGCCTTTTGGCCTAACAAGTGCACCGACCACCTTTCAATCCTTAATGAATCATGTTTTTAAACCCTATTTGAGAAAGTTTGTCTTGGTATTCTTTGATGATATTTTGGTCAACAGTTCTTCCATTAATATTCATATTATCCATCTCAGAAAAGTATTAGAGATATTGAGAGAAAAACAACTCTGTGACAAGCTGTCAAAGTGTTCATTTGGGCAGCCTAAGGTGGACTACTTAGGCCATATCATATCTGGGAGGTATTGGCCATTGATCCTTCCAAAATTGAGGTTATGTCCACTTGGCCTGTTCCCAAATCAATTAAAGTCCTAAGGGGATTTTTGGGACTGACAGGTTACTATAGGAGATTTGTTAAATCCTATGGAGTCATTAGCGGTCCTCTAACCAACCTGCTTAAGAAGAATGCCTTCCAATGGAATTAGGAAGCTGAGTAGGCATTTTCTCAGCTCAAAGAAGCCATGATAACAACTCATGTGTTAGCTCTAACAGACTTTACTAAACCATTTATAATAGAGAGTGATGCTTGTGCTAAAGGGATGGGTGCAGTGTTGATGCAAGAAGGCAGACCCATTGCTTTTTTCAGCAAAGCACTAGCTTCTAGACACATGGGGTTGTCCACCTATGAAAAGGAATACATGGCTGTGTTGTCTGCTGTGGAAAGATGGAGACATTATCTACAAGGGAGCCATTTTATCATTAGTACTGATCACCATCGTTTAAAGTACCTATTGGAACAAAGGGTAACAATTGCATTACAACAGAAGGGGCTGACTAAACTGTTGGGTCTAGACTATGAGGTTCAATACAAAAAAGGCACTGAAAACAGGGTGACAGATGCCCTATCTAGAAGATTGGAAGAGGAACCTACACTATATGTTATTTCTACAGTAGAACCTACATAGATAAAGGAGATAGAAATATCTTATGAGCATGACCCTGCAACCTTGCAACTCATAACTGAGCTGATTACAAACCCTGGGGCCAAATCTAAGTTTACATTGACTCAAGGAGTCATAAGATTTGAAATACAAGATTTATGTAGGGAGAGGGGTTGATTTAAGGCTTAAAATCTTTAAAGCCTTACACATGTCACCTTTGGGAGGCCATTCTGGCCAGCAGGGCACTTATAAGAGGATCAATTCTATATTCTATTAGCCCAATATAAAGACGCACATAACCAAATAGGTTTTTGAATGTGACACTTGTCAAAGAATCAAAACAGAAAATGTATACCTTTCAGGACTTCTACAGGCCTTACATATTCCTGTGTTACCATGGGAAGATATAGCCATGGATTTCATTGAAGTTCTACCATTTTCAAACCAAAAGAATGCTATTCTTGTGGTTGTTGACAGACTGAACAAATATGATCACTTACTAGCCTTAAAACATCTCTACACAGCCCATGATGTGGCTAATATCTTCTTGAATAAGGCCTACAAGTTGCATGGCATGCCTAAGACAATTGTATGAGACAGAGACCCCATTTTCACCAGCCATTTCTGTAAACAGCTATTCAGGGCTATGGGTACCAAACTTACCATGTCTATAACCTACTACCCTCAAACAGACGGCCAGACTGAAAGACTCAACAGGTGCCTAGAATCTTATCTCCGATCCATGGTATTCTCCAAACCCAAACAATGGTTTAAGTGGCTGCCATTAGCAAAATGGTGGTATAATACCAACCACCATAGCTCACTGAAAATTACTCCCTTTCAGGCACTCTATGGGTTCATTCCTCCACAGATACCATTGGGATCTCTCCCTCACTCAATACACTCATAGGTTGGGGCATGCATAGCCCAACGACAACAGATGTTACAACAACTTAAATAAAACTTGGTACAAGCTTAGGCTCGTCTGAAGTTCTACGCATACCAAAATAGGACTGACAGATCCCTAAATGAAGGTGACTTGGTCTATCTTAAACTACAGCCCTACAAGCAGGCATCAGTGGCTATACATAAGAATCTTAAACTTTGTGTTAGATATAACGGGCTTTACACAGTACTAAAGAAAGTGGGTTCAGTAGCTTACCGGCTAGATCTGCCACTAGGGTCTCAGATCCACCATGTATTCCACATCTCCCAGTTGAAGCGCTGAGTTGGACCCATGATTATGCCTAGCCGGCAACCTCCAGTATGTAACGACGATGGGCGCGTCTTAGTGCAACCATTAGCAATCTTGAAAAGAAGGATGATGAAGTTCAATAATGTGGCGACAGTAAAGGTTTTCGTGCAATGGACTAACCTCAACGCAGATGAAGCTACGTGAAAGGACTGGGGTTACATCAAAGGCCAGCTCCCGGAGTTTTCAGCTCAGTTCCGACCTTGAGGACAAGGTCGATTTGAACGATGTGGTATTATTAGGTTTGGAAAGGTAGATGTCTGAAGGAGAGGTATATGAGAGATTAGGGGTTATTCAGTATAACACGTGGCAAAATCAAGGAAAACCGATTAAAAGATTGAAGTGCCAGATGCGTTTAATCCAACAGTGGAGATAGTTAGGGTAGTTAGTGGGCTATTATAACAAAAGAGACTTGGGCCAACCAATTCAGATTTTGGACCGGTAATTTCCCTCCATCTTCTTTCAATTCTGTCCAGCTCACAATCTCTCTCTCGTTCCTTCTTCTCTCTTCTTCTTACCTCACCCTAATTCTCTTCTTTCAGGTTAGGAGCTATCCATGGAGTTTCAGATTGTTTTGTATTTCAATTTGTAATTTCCAATTGTAACTAAGTTGAAGAATAATAAATACATTTGGCCGTTGAAAATTCTCGATTCTTTTTAGTTCTTGCATTTTAATTCTATAAGATCATTACAGGATTCAATATCATGCTTTTGGGTGGAGAGAGGCGACAGAGAATAGAGAAAGAGGAGAGGAGAAAAAAAAAAGTATAACTGAATCCCTTAATTTAAGGCACTAATAATGGATTGTATAAGGAGAGAGGCGGTAGAGAATAGGGAAAGAGGAAAGGAGAGAAAAAAGAAAAGGGCATAACTGAATCCCCTAATTTAAGACACTAATAATGGAGTATATATAAATTGTAAGAAAAACATAGTTAGATCGGATAATATATAAATCTAGGACATTTTAATAAATAAATTTTAAATATTGTATAGGAAAGAAAATCCCTAAAATAAAACATCCAACGAATGACTAACATGGAGTTGTAATTAAGTAGTACTAATTGGCCGTCCATACTGATGCATTGCAATAATTTCCTATTATTTTTGTTGTAAATAGTACTGATTGTAAGGATTCTTTTCGATTTCTCGGAGGAATCTAAAAAGAAATACTATAATTTTTTTTTCTCATGCTAAAGATTGTCCAATTTGTTTAAGTTCACATCTAGCCATTGCGTTCTTAGTACTCCATACATTGGGTGAAGTACACAAATAACCCTCAAAAGTGGATGATGGTTTTGAATTTTTGTTTTTGCTTGTTTTATGGGCAGAACTTTTAGTTTAATAAGTGTTACCTCTTGCTAGGACCGTCTAAGGGTAAGGTAATATCGGTATCAGTACCGGACCGTACCGCTCCAGCGGGTGGGTAGGGGTAAGGGATTTGGGGTGAAGGGTAAGAGTAATGGTAGGTACCTGAAACAATAGCGTTAGTACCGGTACCGTTAGTACCCTTAAGGTACCAGGTTGGTACAACACTAGTACCAGACCAATACCAAAAAAAAATTAATTTAAAATTATCCCTAAGTACTCCTAAGTATCGGTACCGCACCCTTAGGACTAGTAGGGGTACTGGTAGGGACCAAAAAAATACCTTTAACCCATACCCTTAAATACCCTTAAGTAAAGTACCCTTAAGGAACCCTCCCCTTAACCCGTAACCCTTAATGTCCTAGTACCCTCCCCTTAGACAGCCTTACTTCTTGCTAGCCTCATGAGCAACACTTTCAACTTTTGATTTTAAATCTAGTCATAGGACAAGCGGGGGTCAAAATTAAAGACTACCTAAAAAAGTATCATATTTCTGCAATTTCTTGCCGTATATTAAACTTGATAATCCAAAATTCAAAGCCACGACTTTAATATAAACCTCAACCTCCCCAATATTATAGTATCTATTATTACGATCACAAAGGGGTTTGTGGCTCTGTCCTAAACAACTATCGAAAGGGCATAGGCCAGAGCTCATCAAGAATTATAGTTTATGTATAGCTTACGTCATGCCTGGTAGTTGTTAACAGTTTATATTTATTCTTTCTGGGACGCTTGTCAACTTGGTAAAATTGTTTAATTTTTTATAGAATAATTCAGTTACATCTGGTGAATTAAATATATACTTGTTCCTGTGAATAAAGCATTAAATAATCCTTTGTTATTTGCTTCTCATGGATTTGTCTGAGCTAATTAGCAGTTCAGATAATGGCAGAGCCAAGGGATTCAAGAAAATGCAGAAATGTCACACACGATTTAAACTTACTACATAATAAATTAAGTCTTGAACCATCTCTTCCAATACATTAGAAATTTTCTTTATGTTAAGAGAATTCAACAATTTATAACTATGTAAAAAAATATTATTTTTACCCTATTTGTATAGTAGAATTGTCTGGCTTTAGAAGATTCAATTGAACCCCCTTCAAAACATGTGGCTCGGCCAGAGAGTCCACACTTCTCCGTGTATTTATTCTCTGTGTTTGGTATATAGTAGTACCATAGCTTTTATCTTTATTCTTCAATTTTAAACATTAATTTGGTTGGAATACATGAACTTGTCATATGCTGTCTAGTATTAATATTGTACATAACAGAAGAAGCGGCTTAACACTTGCCCAGAAAACAGAGAAGGAATCCAGTGTCCATTTCAAGAAGCACATCTTTCCTTTTCTTTCTCTCCCAAAAGTTCCGTAGTTGAAGCTTATTTTTCCCTTCAGGCCCTTTTTTTCTTAATTTGCAGAAGCCTGTGAGAAAAGCTCCTCTCTGCTTGAATGGTTGATACCATCAAAACTTTGATGCCCACTCTTCTTTACTTCTCGTTTCTTCTCTCCTTTGGCTTTGTTAAAGAAGCCTGGTATTATCGTTGCATTGGCCTTGACCCTTGAGATAGCATTTTCATATAAATTTAATCCATCTGTCTGCTTCGTTGTATTGGCCTTGACCCTTGAGATAGATTTTCATATAAAACTATCCCGTTGTCTTCCTTGTGTCCAATAACTGCAGTGTTATTGATAGATTTAAATGGAGAGAAAGTTGATGAAATCATTTTCTGAGAAGATATGCATGCAGAAGGCAATAAAGAAAGGGGAGGAGAATAAGAAGGTGAAGAATAATAGTACTAGGTTGTTGATTACAGTAAATGTGTTGGGAAGTGCTGGGCCGTTAAGGTTTGTAGTGAGTGAGAATGATAAGGTTGCTGTGGTCGTTAACACTGCTCTCAAACAATATGCTCGTGAGGGCCGACTTCCGATTCTGAGTTCTAACGTCAACGATTTCTTTCTTTACACAACCAATGCTGGAATTGATGGTACTTTACAAGGACACTTGAATCTTAATTTCTCCTTTTTATATATATAAAAAAAAAATGCCTTTACCTTATTACTCTACACAATTCTCCTATTGCCTTTTCTTTTAGTGATATATTTTGCTTAATCATTTATTGAGTTGAAGTGGAGTCTCTTGTTCCAATTAAATTACAGTTGTTCGAGCTAAAGCTTTATGAAATTCTACTAGAACTCCTAATCTTTTAATTGCATCAATACAATAATATAGTTGCCTGGGCATTGTGGCTTTATACACCCCAAAAAAGTACTACTGTAATAGGAGAATTGTGTACAGTAATAATGAATAGGCACCCAAACAGAAAAATTACAACCTTTAATCTACCCGTTGATGGTGTAGGTTGTTGGTTTTTTAAAAGATGGGACAACAAAACTATTTAAGGTATTGATTGAAAACGTTTCTCAATAATTTTATTAAACATAACAAGGCTTTAAATAGCCAATTAGGAACAAAAAATCCACATAATTTGAAAATCAAAAAAACCCAAAATATTTCAACAAACATACAAATTTAAAATTGAAATTCATCCTAAAACTAAGCAACTTATTATGCTAAAAAAGTTACTGCAGTAACCGGAAGCAATAAAATTTCAACAAAGGTGCTCATCCACTCAAGCCTCACTCCTCAGAATGAATCTTATTGTGCTATTAGATTTTTTTGTGTGCTTACTTAGGATATGTTCAATTCTTGTACCACATTTCAGGGCATTGATAACCTTGTTTTTTCTGAACTGATTTTTCAGCTCTAGGACCATTGGACTCGATAGGATCACTAGGAGTGAGAAATTTCATCCTTTGCAAGAAGCAAAAACAACCATTGATGACAGAAGGAAGGGCAAATGAGATTGCTCAGAATGGGAAAAAGGGTTGGAAGGCTTGGCTGACTAAGTCATTTAGCTTCAAGATTCATTCCCATTGAATCACTTTCTTGTGCCTTAGTTAATTGTGGTTTCGTCAAGCCTATAAGTGTTGTGTACTAATAAATGATGTGTATATATGCATCAATTCCTGGTATTGACTGATTTACTCTTAACGTGCCATATGTGGTTGGATTAGTCATGCCAACGGATTCCAGATACCAAGATGGTTAAAAAATATATGTAAGTAACTCAAGTATTTATGAGAATCAACTTCTATGGAACAAAAGTTCATTCCTAAGATCAGACGTAGACCCAGGATTTTAACACTGACAGCAGTACAATATTATGTTCAATCAGTGACTCCTAAATGCTTTTAGTGTTCGGCATACTAAGTAATTTAAATTAATTATTTTCAAAGAATACAATTTTTTAGAATATTAAAATTTCTGTCGATTTTATGGGATCGGTGACCCCTCAATATTACGCATAGGTCCGCCTCTTCCTAAGATATCCTAAAAATCAAAGCATATTCAAGAAGAGTGATGTGGGGATGGTGGGAAATCATAGAGGTTTCCAGCGATTTTGCTTGAGCAATAATGGTTAATATATCTTTCTAAAAGCAAAGCCTTCAAATCTGTGTACTAGCTACTTTATTGGTTGTTCCGAGTGTACTATAACCATCCCTCTATAAAGGTAAAATATATAGTTTGCCTCCGGAACTTAAAGACCAAACCCCTTGACACATTTTTTGAGCACGAATAACTTTTTACACGCACAACCTTTTCAAAAGTATCTAATACATACCTTTTTTGTCGACGTGGCTAGTGCATGTTTTACCAATAAAATAAGGTGCGTGAACAATAAAAAAATTATTTTCTTTCTTTATTTTATTTTTTTTCCCGTTTTCCTAAACTAATTCACTGGCTATCCTCCGCCAAATCCAACACCCACCTTCCACCGTTGTTTCTCCACAATTTCTCCACCATCCTAACCAACACCCACCTGCCAAGAACCACCATACCTTCACCATTGAAGCCTGTCTCTTTTCTCTCTTTTTTTTTCTTCTCAAAACCCAGTTGTTAGTAGCAGCCATGGAAGCCATTATCTTCTGTATACAAAATAGAGTAGTTTGAGTTAAACCCAGAAGCTAAGATCTTCAAGTCATGCCATTTCTGGTTTCCATCTTTGAGTTTAAACAAATATTATGCAGTTTGATGTTCTTGAGTTATAATAAAGACTTGTAATTTCTTCATTTAAAAGTGTTTTGGTGGATCTAGTTATGTCAGGTTTTATGTTATGTGGGTTTTTTCTTTTATTTTGTGAGTTTGAGTTGAATTCTCATTCTCTGTAAAAATAAAAAATAAAAATTACTCCTTATTTAAGTTTTTAGAAGTGCAGATGACATACTTCAATGGTGTGATTTTTTTTCTATTTCTAAGTGTTGTCCTCTTTAAAATAGACTGTATTTGTTGAATTCTTGTTACTAGCTATTGCTCATGTTTTTAAAGTAAACAAAGGGGAGGGATTGGAGCCTTACAGGAGTAAGCCGATGGGAAGGGGGCTTGGAGAAGAGGGTAGACGGTGGAGGAGGAGGAAGTTGATGAGGGAGGGGAGGCTTGGGGAAGATTTTTTTTTGGGAGGGGGGGGAGGGGAGGGGGAGATAAGGTGATATGACATTTAATTTTATTGGAAAAAGTTTAATCAATTAAGGTTTATTTTAAGTATATATTTATTTATTATTGAGTTATGACATGTGTTGCATTTTGATTGGTAGGTGGATGCAATTTCCAAACAAAAAACTGGTCAATAAAAATAGTGTGTCTTAGATACACTTTGAAAAAGTTGAGTGTGTAAAAAATTATCCGTGCTAAATTCCGGGACAAACTATGTATTTTGCCCTCTATAAACACTTTCTGGATGTTTAAAGCTATATATATATAACTGTTACTGTCAAATCTTTGCATCTTTTCGTTAGAAAGAAAGAAAAAGAAAAAGTAGTCTCAACCCCTTAAAAAGTTGGGACTTCTTTGACCAGTGTATAATATCCATTTTATTTTACTAGTCTAAGGGTATATATATGCCGTATTTTTTGTAAGCGGTGTCGTATTTATATAAATAATAATAATAAATAAATAAGTATTATCTAATATCATTTTCCCACAAGTTGAAAGCCTTGGCCAATGATTTAGTTGAATATTATTGCAAAGGGAGGTGTAGGTTCGATTCTTCTTAGCCTCAAATTTGTAACAAAAATGTTTGCTCAAAGATGTTCGAAAAATAGCACCCAGGGTGGCTTACCAACATGTAATATAGGTGTAAGGAGTCATCTCGACGTCTTATGATCGATCGAGGTCACACACCAAAAGAGCTTCATGAGAATTAGCTGGACTACGATTGAAGATCAAGAAGTGTATTCTGTTGGAAAATATGCTAAATGGCGTAGAAATGCTTCACAAGTATTTTAACGTGCTTGTAACGATGTGGAAGATGATCCGGAGTCAATTTGGACTCAAGAGCATCCAAAAATGGAGTTCACGAAGGGTTTGGTAGAGTGCAGCACTACAGCGGGCGCTGCAACGGGAGACTGTGAGGCTACAAGTAGAGGCTAATAGTGACGAGCGATGCAGTCGACCAAAGTTGGGCGCTGCAGCATACAGTGTGACGACTAGGGGCATATGCAGAACTTTTTTAAGCGATGTTGTATTTATATATATTATAATAAAGTATTATCTAAAATCAGCTTCCCACAAGTTGAAAGCCTCGGTCAATGGTTTAGTTGAATATTATTGTAAAGGGAGGTGTATGTTCGATTTTCCTTAGTCTCAAAATTTTAACAAAAATGCTCGCTCAAAGTTGTTCGAAAAATAGAAGGCCTACGTTCTTACCTACAACCTTTACAAACTCAAATATAATCTTGACCAATGAACCAAGAAGTACTCTTCACCAAAAAGCGATGTTATTATCATATATTGCTTTATTTTTACAAAATACTAATATAAACATTTAATATTTTATTCCGACGAAACGGTTTCGGATAACACCGCTTCCACCCATGTGCATCCGCCCATGGGTATAGATAAGAGCTACTAAAATGATTTACTTTATAAAGATTTTGGACTTCCACTCGTCGCTTTAAAGTTTTGCGTTGAATGTTATTTGATGAGTTTTTCAAAATAATTTATGAATGTTTCCTAATGTTGATTCATTCCATGTAATCCCATATTAGTTTTCTATGCCAGTCCCTTATTTTAATGTTCTATAGTCTAAAGTTAAGGTCATGAAGTTAAATAAACTTAAATCAGGGGCGGATCTATGTTGTGGAGTCCGGGTGGTATGCATACCACCCGGTCGTTATTATAATTAGTATTAGTAGTACGTGTTTTTTTCTTTACTAGTTTTACGGTACGCGCATTGCGCGTGTAACCTATCTAAATGAGTATAAAACTTTTAAAAAATTATATAAATATTATTTTTAAATTAAAATAAATGTGTAAATTTATTTCAACAAAGAATATTGATTTTGTATAGCTAATTCAATGAGAAATATCAATTTATACATTTCGCTCACTATGTTTTCTTTTAACTACTACCTTAAATTACTTATGAATAGATGTATATAATTTATTTTAATTAATTTCAATATATAAATTTATCTTATATATGTTTTACTTTTCAAGTATTGTAATTGATTTTTAATTTAATATGTGTATAAATTTACAATATGTATTCAACTAATTCAAATAATTAACTTAAAGTACATTATAGTACTTATTACTTCAAATTAAAAATACTACTATTATTTTCAAAACGCAAGCATGTCGTATTAAAATTATTTATATATATTTCCATACACGACCTAGTATGTTTAAGTTTGGTTTACATATTATTAGTAATCTTTAATTTTTGAAGACCTAAAATTAGATCTAAAATTTTATTAGTAGATTTCTAACACGTTTATACACATTTTGTCTAATGCACGTGTGAAAATGTCATAATTACTTTACATAATTTATTTAAGGAAAGGATTTATAAGTAAATTTTTATTTGGTGTTAAATTCCTAAAATTGAGTTTCTATATATGTAGTCCGAATAAGGCAAGATTTATTGACCAAAATTTAGTTGATTTTTAAGTCCTAAATATTAGTAGAATAATTAAATTATAATTATAACCAATATAAAATCTATATTAAAGGGTAAAAAAGGCGAATGACATTTCACTAAGGGTCTTTGTGCTAGGATATGCGCGATGCGCGTGTACCTTCTATCGATCCGTATAAAATTATGAAAAATATAAGCCCTTAACAATAAGATTTTTAAAAATATAAGATCTTGAATATGACAAATATTGAGCCTACTTAGTAACAAAAAATAGTGGATGTTCTATCTAAGCACGACAACAACCAAGATAATTGAAAGTTTAGTGTTATTATGTATCTCGTTCTTTTATATTAATTTTGTATCAAAATAGTCATCTAGGTACCATATATTCTAAGACAAGTTAACTACAAAGAGAAGAAAAATTAATGATAGATAAATTATGTAGTTAAATCATAAAATTTATCCCAAATCCTACTTAGTGACAGAATCAGCTATATATTATAAAAAATTCTATTAGCTACAAGATGAATTTACTAGCTAATTCTTGTTTTGTAAAGTTATATTATGTAGCAAAATTTCTCAGTAATAATATTAGTTCTTGTTTGACCAAAAAATAAAAGTCCTTTTCCATCTATTTTATTTTAACATATGCATTGAGGTAATTTAGGTACTTTTGTAAATTAAATTATGATAATTAGTTTCTTATCACAAATTAATGATTACTATTTTTTTCAACAATAATTACTATTTCAAAACTTAATGCCATAGTAAATTTTAACGAATTTAACAACCAAGCTTCTAATAAAATACTTATGATTTAAATTTTAAAAACAACAAATAAATCATATGAAAAGAAAAATTGGTCTTTTTGATTAAACAAGGACAAAGAAAAAAAATACCACATAAAACGTGAAGTTTCCTTGTTGGAAACCAACAAAAATCTTTCCTCCTACCTTTTTTATATTCTTTTATGTCTTAATATATTGTATCCTTATTAGGAGAAATGTCAAACACTAAATTATATTAGATTTTATTTATTTATTTAGAACTTCTAAATATAAGGAAAGTTTTTTGAGTTTATAATTTTATCCAATGTAAACTTTTTTTTTAAAGGGTAAAAAAGGTGAACGACATTTCGCTAAGGACCTTCGTGCTTTTAATATAGTATAGATATTTCACCTGAAAAAGATAGATATGTAAATAATGGCACCCCAAGTAATGTAAAAATAGCACGGTACAGCCAGTTTTCGGACTGGTCATTCAAAAATAGTCAGTGTTTACCAAGTCAATGAAAAATAGCCACTATTTTGTTGCAACAGAGACCGGTCCAGCATAATGAACTGGAGTTCGGTGCACATGTGTATGAACTCCAACATATTATGCTGGACCGGTATACTTTGCTGGCTCCAGTATAATATACTGGAGACTGGAGCACCGGTGCTCCAAACTCCAGTATATTATGCTGGACCGGTATACTTGCTGGAACTCCAGTATATTATGCTGGAGTTCTAGTGTACTTATGCTAGAACTCCATCATATTATGCTGGAGTTCCAACACACTTATCCTGGAACTCCAGTATAATATGTTGGAGTTCAAGTATACTTATGCTGGAACTCCAGCATAATATACTGACGTATTTTTCGGGTTTTGAACAGTATTATCGCTCAGATTTATCTTTACATGAAAAGTGGCTAAATTTTGATTACTTTTAAAATTGGACTATTTTTGAACGACCAGTTGTAAATCTGACTATTTTTTAATTTAACCCAAGCAGATTGGTTAAAGGTGCCATGGTCATAGTACCTCTTGCCAGGCCCAATACTCAATATCTATCCTCATTTGCTCATATTGTAGAACCAATTTTACTTTACTGTGTTAACACTTTCCAATTTACCTTTTTTTTTTTCTTCTCTTTTTCTTAATTTCTTTTACCTTCATTTTTGTATTTTCTCTCTATGTACAATTTCATTTTTATTAGTTATTTAGATTAAAAAAGTTTTTACTTTACTGTGTTAACACTTTCCAGTTTACTTTTATTTTTCTTTTCTTTTTTTTTTAATTTCTTTTATCTTCATTTTTGTATTTTCTCTCTATGTACAATTCCATTTTTATTAGTTATTTAGATTAGAAAAGTATATTTCCTTGCATTATTTTGTTCTAGATCTCAAATATTTTTTTAAAAATATGCATTTAATCATTTTTCTTTTTTATTTAGTTAGTATTTTTATTTTTTCCTTGAAATGGCCAAATATATTCAGTTTGGTTATCATGCGTATCGAACCGAATAAAGTTAATTTAAAATAGAGCGAACCGATCAAATGCATGTATATCCAAATTCAACCTCCTTGACTACTCATTACTGTAAATTAAATGCAGTGACACCCGCAACCATCAAATCCTGGATCCACCTCTAACTTAAATACCAGTGCCGAATCATGATGGAGTGAAGTACTTGACCGATGGAGCGTACTGAAGCATTGTAAATAGGGATATTGTTACACAGATGGCCCGTCAGTTTTGTTAGGTGTTGTCCTAATTTTCTTACCATATTTGGTTTTCGTTTTTCTTGAAGGAAAGAACAACATATTTATCATAATTGAGTTTTTCTTTTCCTAGAAGAAAAATATAATTTTTTCATATTTGGATAGTCATTTTTTCTTGTAGGAAAAAGTTTGGAGTTTTATAAATTGAAGATCCGTCCTTCTCATTCAACAGCATTCACATTGTAGCCATATGGGGTTTGAGAGTCGTGTTTAGGGGAAAATTTTTACGGGACAAGTGTTAGTGTGTCACTTGTGTTTGCTCTTCGTGAGGTTGTTCTCTCTATATTTTTGTACCCTCTTTTTATATAGTGGATTGTTCATCTCCGCCTGTGGACGTAGGTTAATTGACCGAACCACGTTATATATTTGTATCTCTTTTGGTAGATTTCTCCTTTGTTGTCGTCGCTCAAGGTTTGCTTTACTAGATTCCCCATGACACCTGATTTTTCGGTCCTAACAAGTGGTATCAGAGCGAGGTTTAAGACAGGTTCATATTGGCGGGTTCAGTTCTAGTCGCAACCTATTAGATGGTAATCGTGATTTTTGTATGAGAAATTTGATCGGAGTGCTACACACGTTGAGATAAATTTTATGGTGGAGATTTGGAGATGCGACCTGTTAAAGGTTATGTGATGAAGGTGGATCAAGTTTATTTTGTCAGAAAATTCAGGCTAAGGGGGAGAATTGTTAGGTGTTATCCTGATTTTCTTGTTGTTACGGAATGAAAGCGGATATGAGCAAGATGGTATGTTTAAATGGGAGCAATTATAATATTTGGAGAAGCAAGATGAAAGACTTGTTATTCGTGAAGAAAATGCATCTACCCGTTTTTGCAGCTTATAAACCCGAGAGTATATCAGATGAAGATTGGGATTTCGAGCATCAACTAGTATGTGGACATATACGACAATGGGTTGGAGATAATATTCGCAACCATATTGTGAATGAGACACATAAGAGATCATTATGGGAAAAGTTAGAGACTCTTTATGCTTCAAAAACTGGGAACAACAAGTTGTTCCTGCTAAAGCAATTGATGACCTTTAAATACAAGGAAGACAGCCCTATCCTTGATCACATAAATGCTTTTCAGGGCGTCCTTGATCAGCTGTCTGGAATGGGAGTTAATTTTGATGATGAGATACAAGGACTTTGACTTCATAATACTCTGCCTGACTCTTGGGAAACTCTTCGTGTTTCTTTGACAAATTCAACTCCTGGAGGTAAGGTGACCATGGAATATGCCAAAAGTGGTGTATTGAACGAGGAAGTAAGGAGACAATCTCAAGGTTCGTCCTCACAAGCAGATATCTTGGTTGCAGAAGACCGGGGGCGAGATAGAACAAGAGGCTCAAGGAATAGAGGTAAAAGTAGAAGTAAGTCAAGGTTCAAATACTATAATATTACATGCAACCATTATGGCAAGAAAGGACAACCTTGGAGAATTATTCTATTCTCATTGATAGAAATCTTTCAAAGACTTAAGCACATAAGAGTGGTTTTTGAGAGAGCTTTCATTAAGAGAGAAGAGAGAAGAAAAGTATTTGTTTTTGCTGCAGATTTTTATTCGAACCAACCAACTTTAAATCATGTTTTCTGATTCGTTAACCGTTGGATCGGGCTGAAACTTTGACCGAGTGTTTTTAATATCTTCGTATTTGATTCGAACAGTGAAGATCGGATATAGAGGTCGAAGCATCTGATTTCGAGCCTCGAATAGCAGCTTTATTTTTGTGGATTCTCCTCTTTCTTCAATTGATTAGTTGTTGCTTTTGTTGCTATTGTTGCTCCGTGTTTGGCACTTGTTGTGTAGCCAATTTGGAGAACTTTTGTAACCCTCTTATTGTTATAGTGGATCTTTTTGGATCTTTATGATCCTGTGGTTTTTACCTTCGATTTGAAAGGTTTTCCACGTTAAAATTTGGTGTTCTTTATCTTCTTTATTTTCGGGTTTGCCTCTTCCGTAACATAACAATGGTATCAGAGCGAGGTTCAAGACAGGTTCATATTGGCGGGTTCAGTTCTAGTCGCAACCTATTTGACGGTAATCATGGTTTTTGTATGAGAAATTTGGGTGAAAATTTGGAGATGCGACCTGTTGAAAGTTATGTGATGAAGGTGGATCAAGTTTATTTTGTTAGAAAATTCAAGCAAAGGGGGAGAATTATTAGGTGTTGTCCTAATTTTCTTACCATAATTAGTTTTCGTATCTCTTGAATAAAATGACAACATATTTATCATAATTGGGTTTTTCTTTTCCTAGAAGAAAAGTATAATTTTTCCATATTTGGCTAGTCCTTTTTCTTATAGGAAAAGCTTTGGGGTTCTATAAATTGAAGATCCATCCTTCTCATTCAACAACATCCACAATGTAGCCATATGGGGTTTGAGAGTTGTGTTTAGGGGGAAGAACTTTACGGGACAAATGTTAGTGTGTCACTTGTGTTTGCCTCTTCGTGAGGTTGTTCTCTCAATATTTTTGTACTCTCTTTTTATATAGTGGATTGTTCATCTCCGCCCGTGGATGTAGCTTAATTGACTGAACCACGTTATATGTTTGTATCTCTTTTGGTAGATTTCTCCTTTGTTGTCGTTGTTCAAAGTTTGTTTTACTAGATTCCGCATGACACCTAATTTTTCGGTCCCAACAAGATTCACTATTCACTTTTTCTAGCCGGTATATATAGATTATATATTGATTATACATGTATTATACATGAATTAGACATATATTATACATCCGTTGCCTATTTTTAATTTAAAAAAATTAAATGGGCGGCTATTTAGGTAAATTATTCTAGCAAATATTCCCATTACTTATGTTTTGGTTGACTTACACAGCACTGAATGTAAGGATTTATTTCAATTTTTAAGAGGAATCTGAAAAGGAAATTTTTTATTTATCCTTGCCAATAATGTCCCATTGTTTAAGTTTTGATGGACGACTAACCTATACATGGATTCTTAGGAGTTAGTACTCTACAAAATTAATAAAGAAACCATGTTTGCTTATGTAACTTATTTTTATTGAATCCATTATGGTTTAAATAAATTGTAGTTGTGTGTTTCACTTATTCTTTATTTATTCTACCAGAGCATTAAACTTGAGAATTCAAGAATCAAACCAACGCGATTCGTGCGACTCGTTATATGTATAACATACTTCATGCCAGGTATTTGTTAAGTATACAAATTCTTTACTTAAAGTTACGGTGTATTTAACTTGAATACTTTATATGTACATAATAGAAGAAGAGGCATTGGATTTGCCCAAAAAACAGAGCAAGAATCCAGAGTCACATTTCAAGAAGCATAGCCTTCCCTTTTTTCGTCCTCTGCCAAAAGGTTGCGTAGTTGACGTTAACTTTTCCAACTATTCCCTATTTCACATCTCCACGCCTTGTTTTCTTCATTTGCAGAAGCCTGAGCAAGAGCACCTGTCCTCGCGGCTTGAATGGTTGATATCATCAAAACTTTGATGCCCGCTGTTCTTTACTTGTCGTTTTGCCTCTCCTTTGGCTCTGTTAAAGAAGCCTGGTACTATCGCTGTATTGGCCTTGACCCTTGAGATCAATTTTCATAGAAACTTGTCTATCTCCTTTGGCTCAATAACTGCAGCTCTGTAGAAAATCACCTAGCTGCTTCTTGAAAATCTAAAAACTTCTTAACTACTATATAACAAGAAAGGAGAGATGGAGAAGAAGCCAATAAAGAATACTCCTACTAGGTTCTTGATCACGGTCAATGTCTTGGGAAGTGCTGGGCCGTTAAGATTTGTAGTGAGTGAGAATGATAAGGTTGCTGGTGTTGTTGAAATTGCCCTGAAACAATATGCTCGTGAGGGCCGACTTCCAGTTCTGGGCTTTCATGTCAATGATTTCTTCTTTTACCCAGCCAGTGCTGGACTTGATGGTACACAATATAGTATATCTTAATCTTTTGTTTTTCTTTTCTTTTTTTTAATCCCTACCTCTATCCCACTGTGGAGGGACCAGTTGCATTTATTTGTCATACATTCTTATCTTCCACACGTTTTTTCTGAACTGATTTTTCAGCTCTAGGACCATTGGACTCGATAGGATCAGTAGGAGTGAGGAATTTCATCCTCTGTAAGAAGCAAAAACAGCCACTGATGACAGAAGGAAGGGCAAATGGGATTGCTCAGAATGGGAAAAAGGGCTGGAAGGCATGGCTGACTAAGTCATTTAGCTTCAAGATTCATTCCCATTGAATCACTTTCCTGTGTCTTTGTTAATTGTGATTTCTTCAAGCACTTGTATGTTGCGATGAGTATGATAATTACATTAATAAATGATGTAAACATGCATCAATTCCTTATTTAACTCAAATGATTATGAGAATCAACATCCATGGCTACTATTGTAATGAAACATTTTCTTTTTTCTCGGCCGTATCTGTAGACAGAGTTGAATCCCAACTAAGTTTGGTCGCGATCTTTTATATGCACATTTTGCATGTGATTGTTGGAAACTAAGGTGAAAAACATTGACAATAACTTTATATTGCCAACAATATATTATATACACAGTTAGAACTGAAAGAAGCCGAAGAACAGGATATATCATTTAGTCAAAGCAGATTTAGAAGAAATCTGGGATGGTGGGAACTCATAGAGGTCTCCATTAACGATTTTGCTTGAGGAATAAAGTTTAAAATCTATCTTAAAGCAGAGGCTTCAAAAGAAAGCGTGAATTTGGAGCTGATGATTTATTCGAAAGGGAAAGGGAACATAATTAGATCTTAGCATCATTTAGTTAGTGGTCTTTTTAGCATCATAACAGAATCTTCAAGCTTCAATCTCTATCTGCATATATTACTTCTTTATCTGAGTGTATCAAAACCATCCCTACGTGAAATAGTTTCTGGTTGTTTAAATCTATATAAAGTTAGAGGTTCTGGATATATACTTATAGAATATTCTTTTCTTAATTTTCTTCTTTCTTAGGCTACGTTACTGGCACTGCTCCACCTTTTCATTTGATAAAAGAAAAGGAAAAAGTAGTCTCAACCCCTAAAGAAGTATTCTTTGACCACGTTTACAATATGATCGACCATTTTATATTACATTTCAAAATGCATTCCCTCTTTATTGGCGATTTAGCGATGAATGAGGCAACTGTGGAACGTATACACACAAATAGCTATTCCATGGGTATTGCATCAAATACCTTCACTCTTCATAACCAGAAATTTGGTTTCTAATCATATACAGAAATAAAGAGTAAACCTTGCTTCCTTTTTCTTTTCGTTTGTCTAATTCTTCTGAATATCTATTAAAGCCCATGGGCCAACTTGTATGAGCCCAGTTAGCCTCTCTGAAAGCTGGGCAAGCCTAATTGGTCCAGAATAAGAGATGGAATAAGGCCTTCAAATTGTGGAAAATTTGTAAATGATCTATAACATAAATTAGATTTTCTAGATGATGGCAACTAGAAACTTTGACAATTTTTGGTCGATGTACACATGTGACACTTTAGCGAAGTTCGACGATAATAACTTTCTTGGTAGGATAAAATTGGTCGGTAACTAAATGGCTGCAGTAATTTCGAATAGAATATTATGACCTGGTGTGGACGCAATAGCTTTCTATCCATTATTTTTTTCATATATATTTTTTAAAGGTTTAACTGATTTTTATTTTTTTGGTAACTTCAGATACATACACTTTTATCTTCTTCTTCGTTGCTTTATTCTTTTTCTTTGTATTCATGTCACATGTGTAGGCATCTACATTTTATTGGATTTAAATTCATAAAATTATTTAGACTATATTTTTAAATTCAAGACATATTAGTTCAAATAAAGCTATTAGGCTAATATAATTGGATTAATTATAAGTCCAATATATATGGATTAAATAAGTAATTTTTAATCCATTGGGCTAGTCTATTTAGTTGGGCTACAGATGATGAGCCCACTTCATTAGGCCCAATATGTCATTTTCCTAGAGGCCCAGTTGGGTGTCACGTGTCAAATGATGTGGCACGCCAAGTCAAACGGAAGAGCCAATAGGATAGTGCCATGTGTCAGAATGACAAGGCATGCCAAGTCAAATTAAAAGGCCAATGAAATCGCGCCACATGTTCAAGTGACATGTTCTGGCCAATCAAATGTGGCCTTGTCACTCTTCAATCTGATTGGTCGGAAAAAGTTTGTTCTTATCATAACTCTTCCCTCCCACAACTATAAATAGAGGTTTTCATAACTCAAAAAAGACACCAGAAGTTATAACAAGAAGACGCAAGGAAGCTCGTAGATCAAAGGCCACAATTCTCTGCAAACTGCAAGTTTCAAGCATTCAAGCACTTCAACACAAATTTCAAGTATTCAAGATCAAGAACGAAGTCAAATTAAATACAAGGAGTTCAAGATCAAGGCTACTTGTTCGTGATACAATTCGTGGCAACAATCAAAGTGTTCGTGACGGATAAATCAAATTCAAATTCAAGATCAAGCTCAAAGGCCCTTGAATTTATATTGGAAAAGTAGAATCATAGGAATCATAGAGATTGTAACACTCATATTACTTGAAATTAAATACTACGATTGTTGCAATATTTTTCAGTCTTGATTTTATTTTCTCGATACAATTTATTATCTACAAATTCTGGCACACCCAGTGGGATAATCTCTACCTCTCATCTCAACATTTGAATCACCAAAGTTCAGGAACATCGAAATGGCTTCAAAAGAAATCAACTCCAGTTCAACTTCCACCAAGGCTGCTAATTTCAGGTTCTATATTGATGTGGAAAACATCCTCGATGTTAGCTTTGGAAGTTTTGTACCAGTTACGAGGAGCAAAACAAGCTCGTTAGGACAATAAGCACCCCAAGTGCCGCCCGCATCTACCCTTATTTGCGAATCTTCATCCTTAAAAGGGGCAAGGTCTTCCACAAATGCACCCGAAGGAGGAAGCGATGTTGCTAAAAAGATCAAGAAAACTCTTGCTCTGCTTGACCTCTCCGGATCTAAGCACTCTACTATGAAGGAAGATGATGATGCTTCAAGTGATGGATCCTCCCCACTTACACCACATAACATGATCCAATCAAGGATCAATCTGTGTGACAATCCATGCTACTCTCCATCGTCCACAACAATCATGCAAGACATGATGACAAACACTTCATCTGTGGAGGAGCAGTTGGCAAACTTGACGGAAGCAATCACTGGCTTGACCAAGTGCATGCAAAATCAAAATGATAGAATCAACAAGCTAATAGATAGGGTGAGAATCTTGATGGAAGAAGAATCTACCCACGCACCTGGCAAGCTCCCAAAAGTTACAAAGAGTGATTCTCCCCCAAGACAAGTAGCATCCGCTAAGGCGATCCGTGTCTCATCTGAAGGGATGATTCCAATCGATCAATTGAAGGAGTTTATTGAAGGAACTATTAAAAATAAGTATGAAGTTGCTGTCAAGTCCTCCCTTGCATATGCGAAGCCGTACACTGCAAGGGTCGATATGTTGAAGATGCTTGTTGGTTATCAACCTCCAAAGTTTCAATAGTTTGATGGTAAAGGTAATCTAAAGCAACATGTGGCGCACTTTGTTGAGACGTGCAATAATGCTGGGACTTATGGAGATTACCTCGTCAAGTAGTTTGTTCGCTCACTAAAAGGAAATGCTTTTGACTGGTACATAGACCTCGAGGATGGATCTATTGATAGCTGGGATCAACTAGAGCAAGAGTTCCTCAATCGTTTTTATAGCACGAGACATACTGTGAGTATGATAGAACTCACAAATACTCATCAACAAATAACCAGTTATCGACTTTATCAGTCGTTGGAGGAATACAAGCCTCAACTCCAAAAAGAGGCTTAGTGAAGCTTCTGGCATAGAAATGTGCATCCAAGGCATGCATTGGGGACTTCGCTACATCTTGCAAGGTATCAAGCCTAGCATGTTTGAAGAACTTGCGACTCGCGCCCACGACATGGAGTTAAGCATAGCCTCCGCTGGAAACGAAAGGTTACCTATCTATGAGCCTCGCAAAGGGAGCGGCAAGCAAGAAGTCAAGATATGGAGCAAGTTGGTATTGAGGTCAGAAAACAAAGAAGCCATGAATGTCAACACATCACATGTGAAGTTCATAATGAAGGTGAGCAAGAAGCATAATACGAAATCCACTTCTTTTCAAGATAAACCAAGTAGGAAGTTGACTCTAAAATAAATGCAAGAGAAGGAATACCCATTTCTATACTCTGATGTGCCAGCAATTTTTGAAGAACTCCTCGAGTTAAATCTCATTGAGCTTCCAGAGATGAAGCGACCAAATGAAGCTGGGAAAATAAATGACCAAAATTACTGCAAATATCACCGACTTGTAAGCCACCCTCTGGAGAAGTGTTTTGTCTTCAAGGACAAAGTTATGGACTTGGCCCATGAAAAGAAGATCATGCTTGAAGATAAGAAAGCAAGCACAAACCAATTCTCTATCACCTTTGGCTCATTCAGTCTAGATGAGTTACGCAGTTTAAAAGAAATCAAAGATGAAGAATTACTGGAGAACAACAAAGTTAAAGACGATCAACCTGATGATAATGAAGGTTGGATGTTGGTGACTCGTCGTAGGCGCCACAAAAGGAGCCCACGAAAAGAATCAATAGAACAACCAATAAGGAAGATGATGGTAAAAAGACCAATGAAACAGAATCCAGTTAGGTGTTTTAAGAAAGCAAAAGTGGAGATGCACCACCCTCAAAAGCCACGACATCCAGTGACCTTGGAGGATTTCTTGCCATGTTGGTTCCGCATGAAGATTTCCCATGATGATATTGAGGCCTCTTGTTGCAATGCTGATAAGGGGAAGAAAAGAGTGATAACATATCATTGGCACCATCTTCAGAAAATCCCATCGAGTCTATTCCTCAAGAAGTTAACGCCTGGGAGAAAAAAGTTATGTTTACAAATGACGACCTTCTACTAGGTGACACTTTTCATAACCGCCCGTTGTACCTGGTTAACTATATGCGTGATAAAAGGGTAAATCAAATTTTGGTTGATGGAGGATCCTCAGTGAACATATTGCAAATTTGCACTGTGAAAGAACTTAGTATTCCCATGAACGAACTCTCTGAAAGTCGTGTGATGATCCAAGGATTCAACCAAGGGGGGCAAAGTGCCATAGGTGCGATCAGGATAGGAATCACCATTGAAGATATGGAATCAAGTACATGGCTGCATATGATCGATGCAAAGACTTCATACAATGTCTTCCTTGGAAGGCCTTGGATACATGAGAATAAAGTGGTTCCATCTACCTGCCATCAAAGTTTGAAATACTATGAGGGTGAAGTCGAGAATAAGATAGTTGTTGATGATGAGCCATTCACTGAGGCTAAGTCACACTTTGCCGATGCAAAGTTCTACTTAAAGAACCGCATTATGAAGGAGCTAAAAGCTGATGATGTCATAAAAAGGAAGAATGATGAGCCTACAACTAAAAGAGCTGAGGTGACTGCTGGTAGAGCCAAAGATGTTACTGAGGAGGTACAACCTAACTCGAATAAATGTTATAGAGGGGATATTGCGTCTTATGGCAAGAAAGTAACTCCTGCACTTCAATATGTCCCTAAAAGTAATAAAGATGAAGGTGAATCATCTTATCTCCAAACTAACATGCTAAAGGAGTTAACTCTTCCGGTAAAACAAATTGAGGCAATAAAGTTGTCCTCAAAGCCACTTCAGGGTTTGTGGCCCAAAATTATTTGCAGAATGTGGCACTCCCTACAAAGCGAACAGATGAAGGTTTTGATCCTAACGCTTACAGCTATTTGCAAAAGCTGGATACAATTCCAACGTACCGTCAAAGTTAGGGAAGATCCCATTAGAAGCTGCGACGAGGCAACCACGTGAAGGTTTGGGATACAAGCAACTGTCACCTGTGCGCATCTCTATAAGAAGGGCGAACAACAATTATATCACTGTAGAAAATGAATCTGTCGCTTCTATCAAGCCTTCTGTCTTTGATCGACTTGGAAAATCAATTGTGAGGACTTTTGTGTTTGAGAGATTGGGTCCATTAAAGAAAGGGAATAAGTTCTAGAGAAATTATCAAAATACAAGAACACCGACTTCGCCCAAAATTCAGAAGATCTCTAAGGATTTCCAAAGTCCGGTTCCTTCTATAATAAGGCGACAAACAAAAGTCATAGTTTCGTGTAATGAGGTATTGAAAGTAAAGCCATACACTGTGGTCTACACTAAAGAACGTGATGAAGACGAAGAAAGTGTAGGTTCTTCGTATCATGTTGCTGCGCAAGGCGAGCACGATGTTTTATCTCTAATGGAGGATGACGAGAAATTGGACGATGTTTCACCATGTTATCACATATCCTTCAACGATGGGGACCCTCAAGAAGATGAAGATGCGAAAGATGTTCCCCCTGAACTTGAAGAACGGGCGAAGGCAACGATTGATGCCTTAAAAGAAGTTAACCTTGGCACTGATGAAGAACCAAGACCCACCTACTAAGTGCTTTACTAAAAGTTGATGAAGAAAGCACTTATATTGAGTTACTCAAGGAGTTTATGGATGTCTTTGCTTGGAGTTACAAAGAAATGCCTGGCTTGGACCCTAAAGTAGTAGTCCATCACCTTGTAGTCAAGAATGGCACTCATCCTGTTAAGCAAGCTCAAAGGCATTTTAGGTCAGACTTGGTTCCCCTAATTGAAACCGAAGTTAACAAACTCATTGAAGCTGGATTTATTCGGGAAGTTAAATACCCAACATGGGTTTCAAGTATTGTCCCTTTAAGGAAGAAGAATGGCCAGATTCGAGTATGCGTTGACTTCATGATTCTCAATAATGCGTGTCCTAAAGATGAATTCCCGCTTCCTATTCCAAAGATGATGATCGATGCTACTAATGGGTACAAGGCAATGTCATTTATGGATGGTTCGTCGGGCTATAACCAAATTCTCATGGCACCAAAAGAGGAAGATCTTACTGCATTCCGCATCCCTAAAAGGTATTTATTGCTACAGGGTAATACCTTTTGGCTTGAAGAACACTGGTGCTACTTATCAAAGGGCTATGCAGAATATTTTTGATGACCTTCTCCACAAAAATGTTGAATGCTATGTGGACGACTTGGTGGTAAAATCACGAAAGAGGGGAGACCACTTGAAAGACTTGAGAATGGTGTTTGAGTTGCTCCGAAGGTACCAACTTAGGATGAATCCATTGAAATGCGCCTTTGGAGTTACTTCCGGAAAGTTCCTTGGTTTCATTATCCGACATCGAGTGATTGAAATTGATCAAGCCAAAGTAGATGCAATCTTGAAAATGCCTAAGACTCGGGATATTCACGAATTGGAAAGTCTACAAGGAAAGTTAGCGTATCTTAGGAGATTCATCTCAAACATAGCTGGGAGGTGTCAACCATTCAGTCGCCTTATGAAGAAAGGTGTCCCTTTCAAATGGGACCAAGCGTGTAGCAATGCCTTTGAGAGAATTAAATCCTACTTGATGAAGCCTCCAATTTTAGCAGCCCCTATACCTAGAAAGTCATTTGATACTATACATTGTGGAACAAGAAAGGTCTGTTGGAGCGCTGTTGGCTCAAGAAAATAGTGAGGGAAAAGAAAACTCTCTTTACTACTTGAGCAGGATGATGACACTAAATGATCTAAATTATTCGCCAATTGAAGAGTTGTGGTTGGCACTAGTCTTCTCAATTCAAAAGTTGAAGCACTAGTTTCAAGTTCATGTTGTCTGTCTTGTTTTTAAGGTAAATTCCATCAAGTTTGTGATGTCAAAACCTGTTCTTAGTGATCAACTAGCGAGATGGTACCTCCAATTTCAACAGTTCGAGATTTTGTATATCCTTCAAAAGGCTGTAAAAGAACAAGCATTGGCAGACTTCTTGGTAGATCATCTGATACCTGATGATTGGGAGCTAACTGACGAACTACCGGATGAGGAGGCAATGGTCGTTGAAGTTCAACCTCCATGGAAGATGTACTTTGATGGTGCTGCGCATCGTGGAGGAGCTGGTGCTGGCGTAGTATTTGTCACTTCCCAAGGTGAAGTTTTTCCCTACTCCTTCACCTTGACACAACTTTGTTCCAACAATGTTGCTGAGTATCAACTGTTAGTACTTGGGCTTGAAATTGCTGTTGATATGAAGCAGTTACACTTGCAAGTCTTTGGTGACTCCCAGTTAGTGGTCAATCGGCTTTTAGGTAGTTACAAAGTCAAGAAACCTAAACTACGACCTTATCATAATTATGCTAAGAAATTGATGGGATGGATTGGTGATGTGATTATTCAACATGTGTCTAGGAAATAAAATAAGAAGGCTAATGCTCTAGCTGCCCTAGCTTCATCGCTAACCCTGCCTTATCAAGCTCAAGTTACTATCTGCCAAAAATGGGTAGTACCGCTGCCAAATGAGGTGAAACTAAAGAAAATGAACTCGAGCATCTTGTGGCAATTTCTGGAGCTGAGAAGGAAGAATGGAGACAACCCATCATCAACTACTTAAGCTATGAGATACTTCCAGAAAATCCGAGGAGAAGGACTGAAATCCGTCGTCGTGCACCTCGCTTCCTTTACTACAAAGATACTCTATATAGAAAGTCATTCGAAGGAGTACACTTACGATGCTTAGGGAAAAATGAAGCATTCCAAGCTTTGCAAGAAGCACATTATGGGTATGTGGGTCACACCAGTCTGGATCAAAGCTCCACTTTCATATAAAAAGGATATGATATTATTGGCCAATGATTGTAAATGATTGCTTGGACTACACTCGAAGATGCAAGGCTTGCCAATTCCATGCAAATTTTATTCATCAGCCTCCTGAAGTGTTGCACCCGACTATTGCATCCTGGCCGTTTGATGTTTGGGCATTGGATATTGTTGGACCACTACCAAAGTCCTCTAGTGGGAACCTATACATCTTGGCTGCAACTGATTACTTCTCAAAATGAGCTGAAGTTGTTGCTCTTAAGGAAGTAAAGAAGGAAAATCTTGCAAGTTTCATTCGAGTAAACATAATTTATCATTTTAGCATTCCTCATTACATAATAACGGATAATGGCAAGCCATTCGACAATAGGTTGATGAACAAAATTTGTGATCTCTTTGGCTTTAAGCAACGTAACTCTTATATGTACAATGTTGCCGCCAATGGTCTAGCTGAGGCATTCAACAAGACTCTATGCAACTTGTTAAAGAAAGTCGTCTCCAAATCCAAACGAGATTGGCATGACCGTATGGAAGAAGCTCTGTGGGCATATAGGACAAATCACCGCACGCCAATGCAAGCGACTCCTTATTCACTTGTCTATGGAGTCGAAGCCGTCTTGCCACTCGAGCGTCAAATAACTTCATTAGGATCAGCTATTCAAGAAGGGATCACTGATGAAGAAAATGCTCGACTTTGATTAGCAGAGTTGGAGGCTCTTAATGAGAAGAGGTTGGAAGCTCAATAGAGTCTTGAATGTTATCAAGCTCGATTGTCTCGTGCCTTTAATAAAAGAGTTCTCCCGAGATCCTTTCAAGTAGGAGATCAAGTCCTTGCCGTGCGAAGGCCTATAATTACTTCCCATGAACTTTTAGGGAAGTTCACTTCAAAATTGGATAGGTCATATGTCGTACAAGAAGCTTACTCAAGTGGGGCTAACAAGCTAGTTGATGCATATGGCATGAGAATCAGCCCTATCAATGGCAAGTTTTTGAAGAAGTATTATCCTTGAAGTTACAACGCTTCTTGATGCATGAGCCTAAACTGCATGTTCCTACACTCCTGGCTGGCATGAGTCTAAATTGTGTACGACGCATACAAAAAAGTCCGCTAGGTTGAAAACCTCGAAAGAGTCAGCCTGGGCAAAAGTTAGGACTTAAAAAAATTTATTAAAAAAATTACCCATTATGAACTATGGTATGACTTGATCCTCTTCACCGAGGCACGTAGGCAGCTTAGAGTTTCATTCTAAGTTCAGTCGCATGATTTCAAAAGATACATAGTGCCCCAATTATTGTCCGAATGAAGTATGAAGGAATGTAAAATTAAGCTGAAACGCCACCCTCCTGTTGAACTTTGGATCTCATTTGATTTAAAGGGGGAAACCATCCATGTAAATTGGTATCTTCAACAGGACGATTTTAGGAGGATGCCAAGTATTTGCATTGAAGTCCAAGGATTCTCTATATCTTCAGGTTCGACAAACCTTCAAGCTTGTTGGTCTCCAAGTCCTCCCTCTTCCCTAGAAAAAAAAGGAAGAGAAGAGAGACGTCAAAAGGGAACACAAGTATAAGAAGAAAGATTGTTTGGCACAACGTTTCAAATTCAGTGATACATGAACCCAAGATATTTGTGAGAATGTAGCTCTTGAATCTTGATTGATGGCAAGTAAAACGTCTTTCGATCTCGAGGCTTCCATACCAAGACATGAAAACTTTGGCAAAGTCGCACTAATTTAGAATTGTTGGCATATCAAAAACTAAAGTCAATTTTGAATTATTATCCAAAATTGTCCTTAAGGTATTAAATCTTTCATTTTAGATATGTTGGTTCATAATTTCGATGTTCCTACATCAAGATACAAAAGTTTTGGTGAAGTCGCACAAATCTGAAATCGTCAGCGTGTCAGAATTTTACGTTGACTTTGAAATATTATCTGAAACTATCCTTAATGTATTAAATTTTGAATTTTGTATATGGTTTAATTTTGAAGATTGGTTTCTGAAAAATTAAATGGTTCGTGATTTCGATGTTTCTACACCAAGAAATGAATTTTTTTGGTGAGACTGCGCAAATATAGAATTGACAGCATGGTGCAATATAAAGTTGATTTCAAAATATTATCTGGGACGATTCTGAAGTTATTTGATTGATAATTTTGGAGATGTTCTATATTTTGAAGTCTAGTTTTCAATAAATCAAATGGTTCGCAATTTCGATATTTCTACACCAAAATGTGATTTTTTTAGTGAGACTGCACAAATCTGGAATTGATAGCGTGGTACAATATAATGTTGATTTCAAAATATTATTTGGGCCAATCCTGAAGTTGTTTGACTGAGAATTTTGGATATCTTCTATATTTGGAAGTCTAGTTTTCAAGAAATTAAATGGATCGTAATTTTGACGTCTCTACACCAAGATATGAAATTTTTGGTAAGACTGCGCAAATCTGGAATTGACAGCATGGTGCAATATAAAGTTAGTTTCAAAATATTGTCCAGGATAATTTGGAACATGTTTGATTGCTGATATCGAATATGTGTTATATTTTAAAGTTTAGTTCCCATAAAATCAAATGGCTCATATTTTTGACGTTCTCATACTGAGATATATACTTCCCACCGCAAAGATACAAAGGTGATAAACAATATCATCTTCAAAGAAAAAGGAGGATATATCTTCAGATATAGAGAACCTCGAGACACGAACGACAACTATGTTTAAATGAAAGCCAAGTTTTATTACGTAGACGTCAATGCATCATGCTAAGCAAGCAACTATTGATACTGATAAAAAAAGATGGGGAAACATTAATAAAAACGCACAATGTAAATTAAAACAGATGGAGTTTTCCGTTTCAAGGATAGTCGCTAGTTAACTAAATGCAGGAAAAAAATAAGAGGCAAATAAAATACTCTATATAGGCTAATCTAAACCCAACTTGTAATTGACTAAATCCTTAAGGGTGGCCTCTAAGTGTTGTTTCTTTATCTCCACGTCGGCCAAGTTATCAGCAGTCGCTAAGGAAACATCAGAACATCTACGGTACGCCTCTTCAGTAGATGAGACTCTAGATTCAATCTCTTCAACCTCTTTCTTGGCAGCATCTCGGAGAGCTCTTAACTGTTTCACCTTCTCCTTGGCCTCTTTGAGAGATTGACTAGTAGTAGACAGTTCCTCGTCCTTCTCCCCTTTTTCAGTCAAGATAAGATCAATATGTTGCTTGGCTTTTAAAAATGGCTATGATTTTTCAATGTCCCCAACCTTATCAGAAAGAGTTGATCGTGCCTAGTCATATAAATTGACAAGCTTAAAGAAAGACATCAATAGGTCTTTTAGAGAAGAAATATCCACACCCTTTCCATACATCTCCTCGAAAATCACTTGGATCTCGAATTGAACAGAAGAAGCATTGTCTGCAGTAAGGTCAGAGAGTTTGGTATGAATTTTAGCCCAAACATTCAAGATGAAATCCTTGCGAAGAGTCAAGACAACCTTTCTTCCATCAAATATAGATATCATTGGTGCTAATCGTTGGTGAAAATTAGGCCCCGATTTTTCTCCAAGATTAGGAATGGAAGTCGCCTCTTGGTCTGACTTAGATATCGAAAGTGATTTCCTCGAGTCCGGATTCGCCCCAGATTCACTACTACCCTCTGGCTTGCTTTGGTGTGACGCTATCGAAATATGATCATTATTTGGCTGCATATAAAAAAAAGATTGACGGTTAGTGAAGTTACCTATATGTTATAAGACAATATGAAAGTTTTAAGTATTACCTCTTTAATGACCGTCAAAGTCCTTGAAGTATTGCCAATACTGTAGGTAATCTCGACTACACCCAAATCAATGTCTCCTTATTTGTTTGAATATGTCTTCACCCGCTTGAAGTTTTGATCGCCATGACTACTATCACTCTCATTTTAGGATGGGCGTTTGTTGGAGGTAGGGACAACAATGCCTAATGGAAAGGAACCCTCATGGACTTGATGAGCCTGAGAAGGTCCTTCTTTTTTTGAGCTTCTTTATATGGAGGTCCCTTGATATCGCATGGTGCAACCACTTGGGATTTCAAAGTAGGAGCTTTGTCCTTGTTGTTATGTTCTTGAGGTGTGATCTCTAAATGTACATCAGTGATTGGCCCAACAAAAGTCACCAAAGATTCTAAATGATCTTCAAGAAAGCTCCCATGTACACTTGTCCACCAAGATATGTACTCTGATGAAAATAGCTTTTTAACCATAGATATAGCCGGGGGAAGGTCGCCCTCGCGCTGGTGGAATTATGTAACACACAAATTCGCCAAAATCTGTGTTCTTCTTCTAATAGGTGCTACAAAGGTCATTTTCCAAAATACCAGGACTGGTCTGATAAAATCCAAATTGACGGCTGAATCTATGTGGACTATATGGTTCAAGAATGAAAGAGTTCCCACACCTCAAAGGAAGATAATGAAAATGGATACTCATAAAATAATTGACTTTCGATTCCGATGCTTTATCATTATCCTTAAAATAGTAAGGTTCAGATCCCTCTAGCATGGTAGAAGCCCAAGATGCATTATCTGCATGATGGATGCATTATCTGCTTGATGGATGCACTTTTTTGCATTTGTATCATTCAAATACCTTGCATCACCTTCCCCAGAATATGCCACCATCAATCGAACATACGGCCTTTTTGGAAGCCCATAGTGTGTCTTGAAGTAGTGAGCAAACCAACCATATACATAATGAATGCGAAAAGAGATTTTGATATGCTCAAGCTACGAGGACTTGGAGATCTTGTTCAAACCATAGTAGATGCTCGCTAGAACTGGGATTGCAAGGTTGAATTTCCATCCATATGCCACCATACTCGCTGTTTTAAAGGTCTCGGGTCGAATAAAATCGCCATCTTGAAAGGGAAATACAAATGCACACAACCAACAAGATAATAATACCGCCAGATATGTGCCTTCTCTCTTTTAATGTCGAACCATAATGTTAGCAAACATCGTCTCATCCGCGCTAGACCATGCAACTACTTCTGGTATAGCTCCAGTGGGATTGTGCGTTGACTTCAAACTGGTAGATTTTTTCTCCCTCCTTGCTGGAGCAGGTTTATATCTCAAGTCTCTCTTGCACCAAAATTCAATCCACTTGCTAAATGAGACCTTTGGATCATGACTCTCCCCTTCTTGAAGATGGTTAAAGGCGGTAAACAAGTATCCACAAGCTTGAGGAGTAAATCTTTCATTCTTCTCATTAACATCTGTGAGTTCGATAGCTTCGGGCACAACTTCTTCGTAGGGAGAACCTCCAATAGGTAAACCGCCAATGGTATGTAAATCCCTAAGAGATATTGATAGTTCTCCGGCTGATGTAAGTAAGGTATTTATTGTGGGACACCAAGCTTCAAGAAACGCTCGCAAGATGTTTGAATTTCGATCATATGTAAATAAAGAAGCATAGACAGCATCATAAATTCTTGTTGTCTTCAAAGCCCGTTGACCTCTGCCAAATATGTCCTCATCCCATTCCCAATATCCCGGGATATAATGATATTCATCGTCAATTCTCAAAGTGTCTCCCCAACGTATCTCCCTTTGAATCACACACCGTCCCAAGCAAGGAAGGGTACTCGCGATATTGAGTTTTCATTGGTAAGGAGTTTGAAGGGACCATATTTTAGTTGGCTTTTGGTTGTGCTCTGAAGTCCAATCCACCATATGGAGGGAATTCTGCAGAGGTGGCCACAAATTTACATATCGACCAACTAGTGGAGGGTAAGTCAACAGCTTGGTTATAACCCCTCCATTCTTAGCATCGATTATGAGATACTTGCGCTTGAAGGATGGAGATGTGTAGTCTCTGAAGTGAACCATCTCTTCAAAACTGCATAAAAAAATAAAATAAAAAGATTAGTAAATATTAAGTCAACGACAATTGACAAACGAAGGAGAAGATTCTAGTCATTTGTGCTTTAGGCAAATTTCTATATGCGATTAAGAATTCTTCCTTCTATATATTGTCATGGGTTCAATCTTCTATATGTTGATTTAGATTTATCCGACTATATGATGATGTGGATTTATCCGTCTATATGGTGATGCGAATTTGTCCATCTATATGGTGATATGGATTTGTCCGTCTATATGGTAATGTGGATTTGTCCATCTATATGGTAATATGGATTTGTCCGTCTATATGGTGATGGGTATTTGTCCGTCTATATGGTGATGGGTATTTGTCCGTCTATATAATGATGTGGATTTTTCCGTCTATATGGTGATGAGAATTTATTCGTCTATATGTTGGTATGGATTTATCTGTCTATATGTTGATATGAATTTATCCATCTATATAGCAATGTAAATTTGTCCGTCTATATATTGCGAGGGATATATCTTCTTATATGTTATTGTGAATTTGATCGTATATATCGACAAGGATTTATCCTTCACTTCTTGGCCTACAAAAAAAAGAACGCAGAAGAAAAGAGATAGAAATTACCTTCTCGTTATTGCTTGACCAGATATTGATTCTCAATGGACGAGACGGTATGAGGTTTATATAGGCTTATAAGAACGGCATCAAGGATTTAGTCCCAATGTGGGATTAACAACTAAGGCGGTCGAACACTATCTACTACAAATAGAATTTGAATTGTAAGACACCTTCCAAATAGAATTCAAATTGTAAGATACGTGAAAAGGTACCTTAATTTGGAGTCTTTCTCCTTAAAAGTTCTAATGTTGTGTACTATTTGTTTGACTCACATGTGCCACATCAAAGCAATACAAGGACTTTTCCTTGGCAATAATCACAAATGGGACAATTATGTTGTTTTCTGATTTTCTCTTTATTTGAGATGTTACCCATTTCATAAATAAACTTTTCAAAAAAAAAGGGGATTGGAAAGTTTAAATTGGAGTTAGCTAAAAATGGTACTTCAAGCCTCATCTACTAAGTTGGACACATCTATATCTCGATAAGTCTTGAAGTAGGAGGTATTTATAGGTATTTAAATTTTATTGGATTTAAATCCATAAAATTATTTAGACTATATTTTTAAATTTAAGATATATTAGTTCAAATAAATTTATTGGGCTAATATAATTGGATTAATTATAAGTCCAATATATATGGATTAAATAAGTAAGTTTTAATCCATTGGGTTAGTCCATTTAGTTGGGCTATAGATGATGAACCCACTTCATTAGGTCCAATATGCCATCTTCCTAGAGGCTCAATTGGGTGACACGTGTCAAATGATGTGGCACGTCACGTCAAACGGAAGAGCCAATAGGATCGTGCCATGTGTCAGAATGACAAGGCATGCCCAGTCAAATTAAAAGGCCAATGAAATCGCGCCACATATGCAAGTGATTCTGGCCAATCAAATGCGGCTTTGTCACTCTTCAATCTGATTAGTCGGAAAGAGTTTGTTCTTATCATAACTTTTCCCTCTCACAACTATAAATAGAGGTCTTCATAACTCAGAAAAGACACCAAAAATTATAACAAGAAGGCACAAGGGAGCTTGTGGATCAAAGGCCACAATTCTCTGCAAATTGCAAGTGTTCAAGCATTCAAGCACTTCAACACAAATTTCAAGTATTCAAGATCAAGAACGAAGTCAAATTACATACAATGCGTTCAAGATCAAGGCTACTTGTTAGTGATACAATTCGTAGCAGCAATCAAAGTGTTCACGACGAATAAATCAAATTCAAATTCAAGATCAAGCTCAAAGGCCCTTGAATTTATACTGGAAAAGTAGAATCGGAGGAATCATAGAGATTGTAACACTCATATTACTTGAAATCAAATACTACGATTGTTGCAATATTTTTCAATCTTGATTTTATTTTCTTGGCACAATTTATTTTCTACAACACGTATTCAGGAACTTTGATGCTGCTTTCTCCTTCTATGTATTCAAGTCCCATGTATCCAGGAGCCTTCTGGTTTCTTCTTCTTCTTAGTTGCAAAACACCATTATAAGTTGTGCTTAGGGTTTCTTCTCTTCTTCTTCTTCTTAGTTGCAAATGAGTTTGTTAGATTTATTGTCCTTGTGGTAATTCGATGATTGAGGTTTGTTCCTTATGATATTTGAAAGTTATGTTTCAAATTTGAGCTCATTTGAAGTAGATTTGGGCGTTGAATCGTATATTAGATTGTTAAAATTCAAAAAATAAATTTATGTTTCAGAACTTAAGATTCAAAATCTGAAGTTGCATTGAAAAGTTTGAACTACTTAAGATTTGAATTTTCTGAAGTTGTAATTGAAAGATAGAAGAACTTAATATTTGTTTTCTGAACTTGCCTTGAAGAGATTGAACTACTTAAGATTTGAATTTTCTGGAGTTGCATTTGAAAGATAGAAGAACTTAAGATTTGATTTTTGAAATTGTATTGAAAGATAGAACAACTTCAGATTCCGGTGGGTAAATTTTGTAAATTTTTGTGCAATGCAGGCATAACTTTAAAGGCGGCCCCAAAAGTGGGTATCTGTGTAAATGCCCCAATAATAACTTCGCGCGATATATATGATCAAGACCGAATTCACTATTTACACAAATAGTCGATCATATTCACTATTTTCTTTTTTTAAAACCTATATGCATGGATTATACACTAATTATATATTATTATACACATATTATACATGGAATTATACACATATTATATATCTGTCGATTAATTTTAGTTTAAACGGTTAAGTGGGTGGCTATTTATGTTAACTTTTCTACATTTTATGATTCTCAACCGATTAATGGTTGCAAAATAGGTCAATATCACGATGAATATGATATATAGAACTCATATACGGAGTTGGGATTTGTGGAATTTTTGTCCTTTTAAGTTAGTAGGTTCTAAATTAGTAATTTATACATATTCTAATACAACATTTGAACCAAAATTACTGAGTTTGACTGAACTCATAATCGAAGGCTAGCTCCACTTGATATAAGTTTGATTTTGTAACGACCTGGCTGTTCGTTTCGTTAGTTATAGCCTCGTTCCCTCATTTCCTGCCTCTTTTGTGTTTTACATCTGTATTTTGACTTATCGGGTTGGTTGGTTTGGATATGGAGTGAATTCGGAGTGAATTAAGACACTTAGTCTCTTGATTGAAAACTTAAGTTGAAAAAGTCGACCGGATGTCGATTTATGCGTAAACGACGTTGGATTTGAATTTTAATGGTTCTGTTAGATCAGTTAGGTGATTTCGAACTTAGAAGCGCATCCGAATGGTGATTTAGAGGTCCGTGGTAGAATTAGACTTGAATTGGCGAAAGATGGAATTTTGGAAATTTTGACCGGGAGTGGACTTTTTGATATCAGGGTCGGATTGGATTTCCGAAAATTGGAGTAGGTTCGTGGTCTCATTTGTGACTTGTGTGCAAAATTTGAGGTCAATCAGACGTGGTTTGATAGGTTTCAGTGTCGTTTGTGGAATTTGGAAGTTTAGACGTTCATTAGGCTTGAATCCAGGTGTAATCCGTGTTTTTATATTGTTTGGGGTGATTTGAGGGTTCGACTATATTCGTATTAAGTTATAAGACTTGTTGGTATATTTGGTTGAGGTCCCGAGGGCCTCGGGTTGATTTTGGGTGGTTAATAGAATAGGTTTTAAAGTTTGAAAATTGCTGAAGTCGGCATGTTGCTGGTGTAATCGCACCTGCGAGGAATCTAGCCGCAGGTGAGATGCCGCAGTGCGGCAGGATGGGCGAAGATATGGGCAAGGCTAGGCTGGGCAGGGGGCGCAGGTGCGAGAAAGGGAGCGCATCTGCGAGCCCGTAGAGGCGAGGTTGAGCCGCAGATGCGGAAAATGGGATCTTGGTCATTTCCACAGAAGCGGACGAAGGGCCATAGAAGAGACTTCGCAAGTGCGAGACCTGGAGCGCAGGTGCGAAAGGCCTGGGCAGATCATATAAAAAATGAGACTCCGAGATTTTTCACCATTTTCATTACTTTGAGCTCGGACTTTGGGAATTTATGAGGAGATTTTCGAAGGGATTACTGAGGTAAGCTCCTTGTGCCTATTTATCTTCAATAATAATGTTTCCCCACTAATTTTACACCTAGATGGTGAGTTTTTGAGGTGAAATTTGGGGGTTTAGGGCTAGAGTATTGGAGAGTGAATTTTGGGGTTGTGGATGACCAAATGATGTTGAATTTTGATAAATGTAGTATGGTTAGACTCGTGAGTGAATTGGCTTTCGGGTTTCGTGATTTTTGTCGGATTTCAAGATATGGGCTCGGGGGCCGGGTTTGGGCTAGTTTCGGATTTTGGCTATATTTTAGTACTTTTCTTGAAGAATTGCTCCCTTTAGCCTATTTTAATTATGTTGTACTACTTGTGGCTAGATTCGGGATATTTGGAGGCCGACTCACGAGGCAAAGACATTTTGGAGTAGCGTTTTGCTTGGATTGAGGTAAGTAACAGTTATATATCTGGTCCCGAGGGTATGAAATCCCAAACTTTGTGTCGTGTGATTATTTTGGAGGTGACGCACATGCTAGGTGACGTGCATATGGGCGTGCACCAAAGGGATTGTGACTTGGTCTGTCCCGTGAGATTGTAAAGTCGAATAGCTTACTGTTAGCTACATGTTCCCTCTGTTTTAGGGAAATTTTACTCTAATTCATGTTAGAAATCATGCTAAGGCCATATGATATTATTGTTGGGACCTGTTGAGGTCGTGTACTTGTTGTATTAGCTGATATTTGTTGTTTTGTACTCAGCCATGGTTTTACTTGCGTATCACACCTCCGTCTCTTCTTGTTTCTTGTTAATTCATGTTATTATCTCTGTTGAGCTGATTTATATGATTTCTGAGAGTCTGAGGGACTAGAGAGGTTGGTGACTGAGATAGGGCTTGAGTGCCGAGCTGTGAGCTATGTGAGTGTATATGGATCGGGTTGCACGTAGCAACGAGCCTGAGGGCTGAATATATATGGATCGGATTGCATGCCGCAACGAGCCTTATAGCTAATTATATATTGGATCGCGCTGCACGCCGCATCGATATAGCTCTTGGGCTGAAGGAGCCCCTCCGAAGTCTTTATACAACCAGTGAGCGCAGGTACCTATTGAGTGTGAGTATTGAGGACTGAGAGTCGAGTGATTGAGCTGTTGAGTTGAGTGACTGTTGCCTTGAGAGACTATACTTGCTTTCATTTGTTGTTGCACTTAGTTGTTATCTATCATTGTTATGGAATTTCTAAAAGATTTTATATCCGGTTTACTTGAACTTAAAACTGTATAAAACTGGTTTGACTTAAGCTGTCGGATTTGAAAGCATGTCTATTCTTTACTGAAATCACCGAAAATGAACTATATTTGTGTAGCTCGTCACTATCTTCAATTCCTTATTTATTATTGTTACTTATTGAGTTGGATGTACTCATGTTACTCCCTGCACCTCGTGTGTAGATCCAGGTGTTTTCGGACATGGAGGACGTTGATCTCGTGCATGGTTGACTACTAAAGACTTACGAGGTAGCTGCCGGCATTCGCAGTCCTTGTCTCTCCTTTCTTGTTATCTCTTCTTTCTTGTATTGGCATTTTGGCACAGACTGTTGTAGACTCTGTTTCTAAACTGGTTGTTTAGATGCTCATGACTTAGTGACACCCTGATGTCGGGCTATTTTTTCATACTTATAATTTAGGTTTACCCCGTTGTAATGTAAAACTCTGATTATTTTAAATGTCTTAACTCATTTCTGTTAAATTTTGAAAGTGTTCTGAAAATATCGACTTGCCTAGTACCACGATAGGCACCATCACAACAGGTTAGGTTTTTTGGTCGTGACAGATTCCTTTTAAGAGGAATTTACATAGAATACGATCCTTTAAAGACTTATTTATATTCCCTACAATTTCTATTATAAAATTACTTTTAGTACAATTTATTTTAAAGTCTTACCTTTTTAATTATATTATGTACAAAATTTCATATCCTAAAATCTCTCCCTTGAGATTCTCTCTCACTTAAAAGATATCTCTCTAACTGAGGTGGGACGTGATTGACACTCAATTCTTACCACTCGTTGAGTGAACCCTGTGCTAATTGTATCAAAACTTCATATTCAATAGAAACCTACCTAGTGCGCTTAAATATTCATTCTACTCAAGTCGCAGTTCTTAAACGGACTGATAAAATAATCAATAAAGGATAAATCCTAAAATATCTTAATACTAACTCACTAACAAGTCATGAGCCTCTAGAATTTGACTAAACTGAAATACATAACCTGCAGGACATTCCCCGAAAATAAAATAAACATCTAAAAAGAAATAATAGTATAAAAAGAGTCCGCTACCGCTGGGATGAATCAACGGAGTCTGTAAACTAAATCCGGAATATCTCCTCTAGCCACGTGCCTCGTTACCTGTGTCCTCAATACCTGCCACACAACGTAGCAGGCCCAAACGGGCTAAGTATCACCAAAGGATACCCAGTAAGTCTCATAGGCTACCTCCTAAAAAGGCGGAGCGAGACCTTCTAGAAAAAATATGAAAGAAAACGGACATAACAAAAATCTTATAAAACATATAAAATTTTATAAGCAAGTAATGAATTGTAAGTTGATACTATAAGCTGAACTATAAGCCAAAACTGAACATTTTCTGAAAATCGGTACACATAGTGGCCCTGCGTACGTGAGCATCTGGGAACACGTACGAGGGAGTATCGGCCTATCTCCCCAACAAACAGTTGGCACCTGCAAGCGTGGGGTAACTAACCCTGGCATCATGGCACTCACGCTGGGGAGGTTGGCCACTTCTCCCTACTAAATAATCACATTGATGCATGAATTAATGTTAAAACTGAATACTTAACTGAATATAAATATCACAAACAAATACACGTAATGACTGGCAATACAAATGAGCATGTTTTTCTGTCACATATTTCATCGTACTGAATAAGAATGAAGTGAACGTAGTATTTGGATCGCAAGAAGACATGACTTAGATTTATTGAACACATGGAGTACAGGAGTTCTAATGGAATTTTCTACTAGGAGAGTAAGCCTCAACTCACCTTAAATCTAGCTCAGCTTCGGCTTCACGTATCCTCTAAACACTCCCGATTCACAAATTTTCAATCTATATGAAATAATCAAGTTCAATTTACATCAGTGCGTACTCAAAGAATATAACTTTATTTACGATTCTCTTGTCCAAGGGAAATATCCCATTGGCAGTGATTATCGTCCTAACACACTAATACTAACTTAGATTAGTTCTTCCAAATATTATACTTAGAATCCTTTCCTGGTTAATTGGACTAAGAATCAAGTATCAGACTAATTGCATTCAGAGTACCTCAAAGGTGAAAATATTCATTCACTGACATTCCTATCCAATTGCTACTTAACTTATTCCAAACTAACACAATGCCCCAAATAAAGAACAAAACTTTAAATTATTCTGAACCTTGTTAATACGGAGTAAACTAAGAGTACTCCCTTCCAATACTAATCAAACTATTTGATCTTTTTGAGATTTTCTAAATCAAGTAGGCATATACTAATGGTAGATAAATAATAGTAGGAAAAGAAAAATAAACTAAAAATGTTAAAGAAAGACAAGAAAGTGGAGTTTACCGTAGTAGCTTGTTATTCCAATCTGTTTCTCTTTCGTTGCTATATGTGTTAGCAAAAAAAGGGATTTTTTTTCTCTGTTTCTTGCCCCTTTTACTCTCGTAGGTTAGTGACTAAGGAAGACCAATGCATATAGCTTTGAAACCCTTCCAATCAAATACGTTCCTATGTAGTCTTATTGGGCTTTGGCCCAGTTTATCTTATTTGTTTTTTTTTTAAATTTTAATCCTATGTACATATTTTAATATTTTTAAATACCTTATTTAGACTGTGTATGTCTTTATACCTTTCGGGCACCTTAATTATGTTATTAAACCTGTATTATCAAAATTTTAAGCTAGAAAATTACGGGTCTTTACATTCTCCCCTGCTTTAGGAATATTCGTCCTCGAATGTTGTGTCGCAAATGTATTTTTTCTAAAAGAAAGATCTTAGGACCCCAAAATTTGTCTAACTCCAAAAATTCCCAAAAATGTCGACAGAATTTCCTCTGTAACTGGAGCTATCCAAAATTTTCAACCTGTCCAAACAACCCAACAATAATATTTTCGCACCTCCAGTTGCTCAATCCAATAAAATACATTATCAAGGCATACCAATATACCTGCTAAAGCTGCTTCACATCACTATAAGTACAAACACCCCATAACTTACCAATCTAATTATTTTAAAGCATTAAATAAATTATGTACCTGAAATGTAAAATAAATAGGGATACTTTTTCTTCATGGCTTCTTTTGGCTCCCACGTAGCTTCCTCAGCTGAATGGTTGCTCCATATTACTTTTACCGAAGCAACATCTTTGGTTCTAAGTCTACGAACCTGCTTGTCTATTATAGCTATAGGAACCTCCTCATATGACAGAGTATCATCATCAAACTCTATGTCCTGCCTATCAATTACATGACTCGGTTCGTGAAAGTACTTTTTCAGCATGGACACGTGAAAAATTAGATGTATTGAAGATAACTTAGGAGGTAAAGCTAGACGATATGCCACAAGCCCAATCCTTTCAAGAATTGGATAAGGCCCTATATATCTCGGACTAAGCTTCCCTTTTCTACCAAACCTCATAATGCCCTTCATTGGAGACACCTTTAAAAATACATAGTCACCCACTTTGAACTCAAGATCGCGGTGTCTTATATCTGCGTATGAATTTTGTTGGCTTTGAGCAATTTTAAGTCGTTCCTGAATTAGTTTCACTTTTTTCAAGGCATCTTGTACTATGTCTGGCCCAATAAGCTTCGTTTCACCTATCTCAAACCATCTTATAGGCGAGCGACACCTCCTACCGTATAGGTCTTCGAATGGGGCCATCTGAATACTTGCTTGATAACTGTTATTATATGCGAACTCAATCAAAGGCAGATGATCATCCCAGTTTCCTTTAAAATCGAGAACACATGCTCGTAACATATCTTCTAAGGTCTGAATTGTCCTCTCGGCCTGCCCGTCCATTTGAGGGTGAAGGTTGTACTTAGATTAATTTAGGTACCGAGACCTTCCTGAAAACTCTTCTAGAACTGGACTGAGCACCCCTGTCAGAAATAATGGACGTAGGAGAACCATGCAACTGAACAATTTCTTTTATGTATAATGCTGCATACTGGGTTGCTGTGTAAGTTGTTTTGACTGGCAAAAAGTGAGCTGACTTAGTGAGTCGGTCTACTATGACCCAAATAGAGTCATTTTTCTTAAAAGTTCGCGGCAAGCCAACCACGAAATCCATATTTACTCGTTCCCATTTCCATTCTGGTATTTCAATGACTTGAGCTAAGACGTCTGGTCTCTGATGTTCAGCTTTTACTTGCTGACAGTTTAGGCACCGCGATACAAAATCTGCAATATCTCGCTTCATATTATCCCACCAATAAATATCTTTCAAATCATGATACATTTTAGTAGAACCTGGGTGTATTGAGTATTTGGAGCTATGAGCTTCTATCATAATTACTCTGCGAAGATCATCTACATTAGGCACACATCAGCGACCATTAAGTCTCATCACACCATTCTCATCAAGTGAAATTTTTTTAATCTTGCCACTAAGGACACTTTCCTTGAGCTTAAGAAAGCTAGCATCATCGAATTGTTTGGCTTTAACTTGCTCTACTAAAGTAAACTTAGAACCCATACTTGCTATCAACCTTCCATCATACTTCTCATCAAGACGAATCCCTTGGCTAGCTATTTGTTGGGCTTCCTTTACTATTGGACGTTCCACCGCATACAACCTGGCCAAACTCCTCATGGATCTTTTGCTCATAGCATCAGCAACCACAATCGCTTTGCTCGAATGATAAAGGATATTGCAATCATAATCCTTAAGATATTCCAACCACCTACGTTGTCTCAGGTTCAACTCTTTCTGCTAGAATATATACTATAAACTTTTATGATTTGTATAAATGTCACATTGCTCTCCATAAAGGTAGTGACACCATATTTTTAGAGCAAAAATAACTGCCGCTAGCTCAAGATCGTAAGTAGGATAGTTTCTCTCATGATTCTTTAATTGCCTAGAAGCATAAGCAATTACCTTGTCATTCTGCATAAGAACACACCCTACCCCTACTCTGGAAGCATCACAATATATCACAAATCTACCTGTAGGGCTGGGTAGAGTCATGATTGGGGTTGTAGTTAACCTGTTCTTGAGTTCTTGAAAACTTTTCTCACAAGCTTCAGACCATTGAAACTTCACATCTTTTTGAGTTAACTTTGTCAATGGGGCAGCTAGTGAAGAGAACCTTTCTATAAAATGACGGTAGTAACCTGCCAATCCTAGAAAACTGCGAATCTCTATACGGGTCGTCAGCCTAGACCAATTTTTTTAACTGCTTCTATTTTTGTGGGTCTACTCTAATGCCTTCTCTCGAGATCACATGTCCCAAAAATGTAACTGTATCGAGCCAGAATTCACATTTGGAGAATTTGGCATAAAGCTGACGCTCCTTGAATATTTAAAGAACTGTTCTCAAATGATTCTCATGCTCTTTTTAGCTACGGGAATATACCAGAATATCATCGATAAATACTATAACAAATGCATCTAAGAAAGGCTTGAAGACTCTGTTCATTAAGTCCATAAAAGCTACGGGTGCATTGGTCAACCCAAAGGACATTACTAAAAATTCATAGTGACCATATCGAGTCCTGAAAGCTATTTTCGGGATGTCTGCTTCTTCGATTTTCAATTGATGGTATCCCGACCTTAGATCTATTTTTGAGAAATACCTAACACCTTGTAACTGATCAAATAAGTCATCTATCCTAGGTAGTGGATATTTGTTTTTGATAGTAACCTTATTCAACTGGCGGTAATCTATACACATCCGTAGGGAACCATCTTTTTTCTTCACGAACAACACTGGAGCACCCCAGGGTGAAATACTAGGTCAAATAAAACCCTTATCTAAGAGGTCTTGTAACTGTTTCTTAAGTTCAGTTAGCTCAGCTGGAGCTATTCTGTAAGGATGAATCGAGATTGGTTGAGTTCCTGGCAATGTGTCTATGCTAAACTCAATCTCCCTATCTGGTGGTATCCCTAGGAGATCCGGGAATACCTCTGGAAACTCTTTCACAACCTGTACTGATTCAAGCATTGGGGATTAGGCTTTCATATCCCGCACATGTGCTAGATATGCCAAACACCCGCTGCTCACTAGTTTTCTAGCCTTAAGGTAAGAAATAAACTTACCCACAGGCGTACCCCCTTCACCTCTAATTATAACTGGATCTTACCCAATAAATGAGAATTTAACTGTCTTCGTGTGGCAATCAACTGTAGCATGACAAGAAGATAACCAGTCCATGCCAGCTATGATGTCAAAGTCAACCATATCTAATAAGTTCAAATCGGCTAATGTTTCCTGGCCCTGAACTGTATGATGCAATTTTTGAATATATATTCAACTTTAACAGATTCCCTTATGGGTGTGGAAACCTCAAACGGAACCCCTAATTGTTCTGGTGCTTTTTCAAACTCGACACAAAAATAAGGAGACACATAGGAGAAAGTTGAACCAGGATCAACCAATACATACGCAGGGCGACCACAAACTGAGAGAATACCTGTAATAACTTTGTTAGATGCCTCCACATTCTGCTTATCTAGAACTGCATAGAATCTGGACGGTCTGCCTCCTCCCTGAGCTCCACCTCTATTGGCACCATGCCCAGTTTGAGTATTAGGTTCCCGAATTGGAGGAGGTGCAATTGCAGAATTAACTATGGATGTTGCCTGAGTAGTTGGAGCCTTCCCTGGATTTTGTCTAAGCCGTGGACAGTCTCTCTTAATATGACCTGGATCATGGCAGTGGAAACAACCTTTCTGACCCAAAAGGCATTTCCTTGGATGTCTTTTGCTGCACAAAGAACATATAGGATAGGAGAACCAAGGTTGGACTTGACTGGTTGCAATGGACCCCTGATAGGTCTGACCCTTACTTTGTTGGCCATGTGTGAGTGGAGCTGGATAAGGAGACAAATGAGCTGTTGATTGAATGTGAGCTTAATGATTCGTGTTCTTATCCCCAACTGAAAGTTCACTATAACTACCTATTGTTCTAGCCTTCTTATTGTTATCTCTAGCTTCCCTGGCAATTTTATCAAATGCCTCATTACGTGTAGCAATATTAACAACCTGAAGATAAGTCTTGTCATCCTGATGCAAAGTCATATCTTTTGCCATATGTGGATTCAAGCCTTCAATGAACCTTCTCATTTTTTCTCTCTCTGTCGGTAATAAATTAGGGGCATACTCTGTCAAGTTTGTAAATTCTATCTCATATTCAGTCACTGACATGGTACCTTGTTTAAGATGTTCAAACTGGCGTCGGAGCTCATCTATCCGACTGCTAGGCAAAAACTTGGCCCTAAAAGCTTCTTTGAATTATGGCTAAGCAAGTGGCGGTAATATAGAATCTCTGGCCTTCTTGTAACCTCTCCACCATTTTCCTGCTGCACCCTTCAACCGAAACCCAATCAACTCTGTGGCTTGTGTTTCAAGACAACCCAAAGAAATAAACATTTCCTCTATCTCTTCCAAAAATAAAATTGGTTCATTTGGCTTGTCTGTACCATTATAAGTAGGAAGTTTTAATCTCAGAAAGGCATGTGGATCAATTTTTCCTGTTGGTAACTACACCAACTGGGCAATATTTGCAGGGATAACTGGTGGTGGTACCTCAAGTGGAGCTTGAAAATCATCTTCTATAATCTTTTCATCCGAATCATGAGGGTCTTAAGGAGGAGCATGAACAGGTGCAGCCCGACCACCAGCAGGAGGGGCTAGGGACTCCAAAAAGTCCAAAATTCTGGCAATTCGATCATCGTGCTTCTGTGGTTGATTTGCCCTGAGTAGGTTAGGAGGGGGTGTGATTTCCACCTAGTCATTATCAGCCTGCTGAGGTGGAGCCTGTGCCTGTCTAGTGGCCCTACCACGAGCCTGATTACCTATGACATTTCTACCTCTACCCCTAGCATTTTGACCTCGACCACGACCTCTACCTCTGCCACGTCCTCTAACTGCAGCTGGTGCCATTGGTGCAGTATGCACCTCTGCTGGTGCTTCTTGATGATTACCAGCTGGTATATCAATATTGTTAGCATCAGATGATGAAGTTGATCTTGTTCTAACCAATTTATTCTGAAACGAGGGATAAAAGGATTGTTAGAATTCTAAAATGTTTAGCTCTAACGCACAATGTAAGAGTCAAACAAAGAAATTTTTTTCCTAACATGTCCTGTAGCCTCCCAAATATAAGTATGGTGCAAAACATAACCATAAATGAGACTCTACTAGACACGACTCATGACTCCCTACGATTTCTCAAACCTGGCTCTAATACCAACTTGTCACGCCCCCAACTGAGGTAGGATGTGATTGGCACTCAACCCTTACCACTCGTTGAGTGAACCCTGTGCTAATTGTATCAAAACTTCAGATTCAATAGCAATCAACCTAATGCGCTTAAATATTCATTCTACTCAAGTCGCAGTTCTTAAACGGACTGATAAAATAATCAATAAAGGATAAATCCTAAAATATCTTAATACTAACTCACTAACAAGTCATGAGCCTCTAGAATTTGACTAAACTGAAATACATAACCTGCAGGACATTCCCCGAAAATAAAATAAACATCTATAAAGAAATAATAGTATGAAAAGAGTCTGCTACCGCTGGGATGAATCAATGGAGTTTATAAACTAAATTCGGAATATCTCCTCTAGCCACGTGCCTCGCTACCTACGTCCTCAATACCTGTCACACGACGTAGCAGGCCCAAACGAGCCAAGTATCACCAAAGTATACCCAATAAGTCTCATAGGCTACCTCCTAAAAAGGCGGAGTGAGACCTTCTGGAAAAAATATGGAAAAAACGGACATAACGAAAATCTTATAAATCATATAAACTTTTATAAGCAAATAATGAATTGTAAGTTGATACTATAAGCTGAACTGTAAGCTAAAACTGAACATTTTTTGAAAATCGGTACACGTTGTGAGCACGTAATTTTTTGCCTTACGAAAACTACTCCAAAATAAATCAAAAAATAAAATAAATTTCTTTTACTGTATAATTTTTGAATTTGCGTGGTGTTAAATACTTGTGTTATGTCCGTAAGTGTTTACTTTGTCATAATAAAATGAAAAAATAAAATAAAATACATGTTGCATGCATATAGGATTTAATTATGCATTTAAAAGATAATTTAAATAAAATCACAAAAAATATGCAATAGTTCTATTTTAAATATTCCACTGTGTGATTGATGTCTTGTCTGTGTGTTAAATAATTGTTATAGAGTAATTAATATATTTTTGTGAAGTTAAAATTGTTTTATAATTAAAATTAGAAATTTAAATTAGAAAAATGAAATAGTTGAAAAAGAAATAAAAAATATATATAATCGGACCTGGATTTAAATCCAGGCCCAAACCAAATTACCCCCTTTAGCCCAGGTCCGGTCCAGTCCAAAAAGAGTCAAAACGACAGCGTTTAGTCGTGGTTCATCATGGACCGTTCGATCAAATCCAATCAACGGATGAGATCTCATCACCCTAACCCACAACCCGTAACCCGACCCATTGACCCGATTCAGTCCGACCCCAACGTTAAACCAAACGACGTCGTTTGGTTAAGTGAGATGATCCTGACCGTGAATCTTACTTGATCGGACGGACAAGATCAATCCACCCCTCCCCTATATAAGTTCCAGACCCCTACCCCGGCCCCCTAACTAAACACCCCCCCTTCCTTACTATTCATCATCGTCCCCAAACCCCCACTCCCCTAGCCGCCCTAGGATCCCACCGCCTGAAACCCGGCGGCATCAACGCCACCGGTCACCAAAATAACACCCTAGAATCCCCTGAACATCCTCTACACAGATCTAACATTGGTTTCCTTCGAATCAGGCCCCAACTCTTCGAATCTTAAATCGAAGGTTGGCCTGAAAACCTTATCTTCTCTGATGACCTCCAAAATAATACCACAGTTTCTCCTAAATTCCCTCACCAAGGATCTGTTAGTTGCATGAGTCGAATCATACTGGAACTACTCGAATCTTCATTTGAAGATTCGAGTACAACCTGACCTTATCCCAACCTACTTCAAACTCACACCAGTTACCCCCTGACCTCCCTCGTGCCTAGAACATCTTTGGTTTCCCTCGAATCTAACCAGAAATGAGTAAATCCCAAATCGAACTTTCAAGAACCCTAAAAATACCAGACTTTTGGATTCTGTCCCGATTGAATAAAGATTGAGGTTTAATCGACCTTAGTCGAAGTATTTTCAGTGGAAAATACTTCGACTAAGGTCTGTTTGATTTCAAACAAAGTCCAAATCCAAGTCGAGTTGAGTTCAGTTGAATTTAAAGGTTCAGAGGTAATTTCTATTTTTTATGTGCATTGTATGTGTATTCTATGTTCGTTTCATTAGTTTGTTTAATTCTTCATAATTTTCTAGTCAAATTTTTGTTATACTGTCCCCTACCCGTCAACTTGATTCTAAATGTGAATTGTTTCTGTTGATTGTGATTATGTACAATGTGTGTAATCGACTCGATTAAGTTCGTCGATTAGTTGTATTATGAATCTTGCTTTTGGAAATGTTGACTGAGATAGCCTGTTTTGAATAGATTATTTTGCTATAACCAGTTAATTAGTTATTGTTAAGCAGTTAGTTCTTGTTTAATAAACCAGTAAATTCAAATGAATGTTGTATATGTGTTGATTTCTGAGCATTGAGTTTCAGGGCATTGTCAGTATATTGACAATGCTCCTGTATTTGTTTGTTTTTTGGTTCAGTTTTGAATCTCAGTCGAAATGATCCTGCATATTCTGTGTAATGTTAGTGGGTATTATTCAGGTTCAGTATTCAATTGAGAATCATCTATCTTAATTCAACTCTTGTGCATAAATGTGATGTACTGTCTTTAATCCTAGGACTGGTTATAACTGTTAAAGCAGACTTTAAAATCTGTTTTGCAACATACTCTGATTTTAGTTTAAGGGCTGTAATTACAGAAGGATTTCAGGTTTATTTTAGAATGAAACAGTAGGGTAATGTGATAGTGTGCTTTCAATAATATGATAGTGGCTATAATTTAAGTAATAATGGGGAACAAGGGATAATGGGGCTGCTGAAAAACAGGATAAATAGCACTTAGTTTTAAATTATTCAAAAGCAGTTTTAATGGAAACTTTCTGATTTTAAAAAGAGAAAAGGGTCCATCCAGCACTAAAAGAGTATAGGACCAGCCTTGTATAAATACAGGGAGCTGGACAGCTTAAGAGGGGGGACTTGAAGAGAGTTTGAGAAATTTTAGGAGAGGAGAAGAAGAAAAAATCTGATTTAGGAACCTTTTCAGACAGAAAAGAAAGGAAAGAGAGAAAATCAGTAGTTCAAAAGAAAATCTGACTTAGCAGATTTTAAGAGAGTGAAAAGTCAGATTTGAGTGTGGAAAATCAAGCAGAAAAATCAAATTCCTTTCGGAATCTGAATAGGAAGAAGAAACATAAAAGAAACAAAGAGAACAGTCATACACACACACATAGATACAGCAGCAGAAACAAAAAAATCAGAAAAATGGGAATTTGAAACTGAAAAGAAACTGAAATCTGAAATATTGTTCTTTTGTTGAATCTGTTCAACTTTATTTGATTCCATTGTTCAGTTAAAATCTGCAGTGTCTTTTAAAAATATCGTCACTGTTCATTTGGGTTCCCCGGATCCTGTTTGTTGCTCAAATCTGCTGAATTATTTGGCATATTCTGCTGAATTTATTACTGCTGCAACTGCTGAAATTTACTCCTTCTACCTTCATTTTCAGGTACATATCTCTTAAACTTTATGTTGGAAAGAGATTCAACATGACAAATAAATGAAATTTTAAATTGTAATATTGCCTCATATCGTTTAAGTTTAAACATTTAAGTTTCAACTTTGATTTCATGTTGGATAGCCAGTAGTGAGTTCGACTTGATGGCTACAAGTTGATTGTCTTATTTTTTCACTTTGTAATAATGTTATCCATGCTGAAATTTTATTAGTTTAGTTATCTTTGAGTTGTGTAAATAGGAAGCATGACAGAAAGTTGGCTTTATTTACACTTTACGGTATTATTAGATAGGTATAGCATAATATGGAAATATCAAAGAAAATATGCTATTAGTTTATTTTGTTAGTTAATTAGTTGTTGTTTAAAGCTAGATGATGATTGGTTGCAATTAGCTATCTTTTGGCATAACATTGGTTGTGTTCCTAATCTATAGTTGAAAGACGAGTTAGTATAATCCGTTATGTTCACGATGTCAAATATGGTAAGTAATATTGCATGCAATATCATTTTATTAAGTCAATTAGACTTGTTCTCTTTCTTAATAATAAAAGGGTTTAGGAACTTATACGATGTGAAAGTTAATAGTTGTAATAATTCACATAGATTTAGAATCAAATGGGTTTGATTATATATATAACTCAATCATAGGCATAATTAATTAAATTAATTTCGCCTATTGGATCAAAACAAGTATATGAGAATAAGATGAGATGTGTGAACACAAATTGCAAAACTTTATATCAATGGTAATTAGGAATAGAACTTGCACTAATTAATAATAATAAAAGTTCTTGAAAAATATTCTTTCCTTTATAATTCATTTTCAGTTTCATATACAATTCATTCTTTGGCATATATATGTTATATTTGTCAAAAATAGCATTAATCATATTTTTATTCTGTTCTTTGAATTTGAATAGTTGGAATGAATATAATTTATACTCGGAAATTATCGACGGGCAACCTTTAATAGATTGTGAATTCTTTTCAAAGAATTCAAATGCCTCTAAAATGGGAGTTCTCATGATTTTCACATAAAAAATGTATGAATATAATAAATAATTTGTGAAAAATCCATAATACCATTACAAGTATTTTGCACAATTAGGGATGCGTTCGCGTACCCTGATTATATTTTAAAAAAAGCAAACTCGGATTATGCGTACGCGCAATTTCGAGCGAATATTGAAGAAAAGGATTTTTCCAAAGGTGTTAAATAATTTCATATAACCCGAGGTGTGCAGTTCATTATCTAAACAAAAGGTGTGATGATGTTCCTGATTTTATTTTTTATTTTCGAATATATATTTTATAAAAAACTATAACATGGACAAATTTATTGTGTACATGTATGCGTGGCACGATCCTCGGTAATTATAAAAATATATAATACGAATATACGTACGCGTAATTCGTCCCTATAATCGTAAACAATAAGTAAAAAGCAGTAATAAAATCATGCAATAAAAACATATTTAGTAAAATCAAGATAATTAAGCCAATAATAAAAATAGTTAAGCGACCGTGCTAGAACCACGGAATTCGGAAATGCCTAACACCTTCTTCCGGATTAACAGAATTCCTTACTCAGGATTTCTGGTTCGCAGAATAATAAACAGAGTCATATTCTCCTCGATTCAGGGATTAAAATTGGTGACTTGGGACGCCTTAAAATTCCCAGGTGGCGACTCTGAAATAATTAAATAAATCCCGTTTCGACTGTCCTTTAATTGGAGAAAACTCCCTTGTACCCTCTCGGGTATGTAAAAAAGGAGGTGCGACAGCTCTGGCGACTCTGTTGGGGACTGATATTATTTAACCCAGAACCACTGGTTCAGGGTTTAAAGAATTCGAGCTTAAGATAACTGCAATAATTGGCTTTATTTACTATATGATTTTCAACTGTTTATATGCTAATATGCTAAATGTTGTTTTTTACCGCTTTAATATTATTTGAATTGTGAATATATACAACTGCTACGAAACCCCCTTCTTTCTGAGTCTTCTGAATTTATGGTGTACACGTGCGCGTGACCCACCTTTCTGTTAAAGTCATACCAAATAAGACGGAGTTGGGACAAGTAACTAGGCCGGGCAGACTTTCGTGCTCCCGGTACGTTGCCCCCGCTTCGGCTCAAACTGTCCGTTTGGGTAAGCCAGGTTTAGAGCAATCAACCTCAGGTTTTACACTTAGAATAACTCAGCCATGTACCGGATCCCTAGTAGGAACGTCTATTTGCATCATACACATTTGGCTTTGGAGATTCAACACAGGGGTTGGGTCTGTCTAGGACAGGTGAACCCGAAACAAAAAGACCATCCTGATGCATCCTACTTGCTACTTGTGCATTCATTTGCCTCGAACATGCTTGTTGACCAGCTTAAATGAAATCATGGTGAGAACTGAAGAATAAAATAGGTTGTTTTTTTTTTAAAAAAAAGAAAAAGAAAAATAGTTTTAAAATTTTGAAATAAAGGTATTTAATAAATAAAAAAAAATTCGAAAATGATTTTTTTTAGTATAAATTTTCAAAATGAATTTTGACTTTATTAAAATTAAATTTCAGATACAAAATGAGTACCACACAAAGCCCCTCGTCCACAAGTACAGAAGAATTTCTATGTCAGCTTCAAATGTGGTGGTATGATTTAGGCGAAGACAGTCAAAAATGGGTCGTCAAGCATTTGGGAAATCTCACGGACATTATGAAAGTTAAACCCCGTGATGATCTGATTGCGGCGTTAGTAACTTTCTGGGACCCTGTTCACAATGTTTTTCGTTTCTCTGACTTCGAGCTTACTCCTACATTAGAGGAGATAGCTGGCTATGCTGGTTTTGACGGAAGTCTAAGAAATCAAAGCTTGATATTCACAAAGGCTCCTTCGGTACATCGATTCTTCGGTCTTCTGAACATCAGCAGTCAAATCAGGAAAAACAATGTCATCAATGGATGTTGTTCCTTCAACTTTTTGTATTCAAGGTTTGGAAAATCAGATGGGTTCGAAATTCATGAGAAAGGCCTTACTAATAAGCAAAACAAAGACACTTGACAGATTCACCGTCGATTTGCTTTCATGGTGGCTTTTCTAGGAGTCATGGTCTTCCCAAACAAAGAGCGAACAATTGATATTCGCACCGCAAAAGTTGTGCAAATCCTTACCACCAAAGAAAATCACACCCTTGTCCCCATCATTCTATCAGACATTTATCGGGTTATACAAATCAGGAGCAAAAGTCTTTGAAGGATGCAAAATTTTGTTGCAAATGTGGGTGATTGAACATCTCCAGCAACAACCCAAGATCATACAGTATGGGTCAAACAATGATAATTGCATCGAGAGCTATGAGGAAAGAACAAAAATTTATCGAGCTCCAGAAGGAATAGAAGCATGGGTATCTCATCTAAAGGCTTTAACGGCAAATCAAATTGAATGGACCCTGGGATGGCTCCCGATGAGGGAAGTAATACATATGTCAACCTCAAATAGTTATCTACTACTATTGGGATTAAGAAGCATTCAGCCGTATGCACCACTAAGAGTCCTAAGGCAACTAGGGAGATATCAAATAGTTCCTGATGATGAAGATTTGAGTATGCAAGTAATCGAATTACACCCAGAAGCCACTATTCCCGAATCTCTACTTCAGCAGATGTGGAATGGATGTCGATACTTGAAAAGTGATACTCAAGTCCCAGACACTACAAAGGGTGAGATAAATCCTGGATATGCAAGGTGGTTCGAAAAACGGTCTCGCGTGGATGATGTACCAGAACCTGAGCTAAAAAGGCCAACAAAAAGACCCCATGTTCAAAACTTCAATGATAAAATCCAAGAGCGGTTGATCTGGGGAGAAAAAGAAAAAGGGTACAAAGCAACTATCCATGCCCTAAAAGAAAATCTGAGAAGCCTCAGTTTGGAGAAAGATTTACAAGCACAAGAAGCCGAAGGCGAGAAGAAGAGTCTAGCTTGTGAGAATGAAAGTCTTCATGTCCGATTCCAAAAAATGAAAAGAGTTTCTGAAACGCCAAAGAGGAGTTGGAAAGATCAAAAAACCATCGCCAATCTCTTTGAAAGAATGCAAAATTATGATTCCATTCTTGCGAAAAATGAAAGGGCATTGAGCAAAGCAAAAGAAAGGATCCAACAATTAAACGAAGAAGCCAGATCTAACAAGGAATGCCAGGATAGGCAATCCGAAAAAGACAAGGCACAATTCAAGAAGGAAAAAGACTATTGGATGCGATCAGAAGACCAGCTTCGTTCACAACTAGAAGAGGCAAGAAGATGCAATGGAGAACATCAACAAGCAGACCTCGACAGGGAAAGAGCGCAAGCAAGATTAGAGCAGGCCAGACTCCGAGCTCTATTAGAATCAGCTCTAGATCGGGAAAATCGTGTCAGAGATATAGCCACCACTCGTCAGCAGCAATTGCAGAACCAAGACCAACGTCTCCAAGATTTCAGGGCACAAATCCACGACCTGGCGGTCTACACTTCTCAGAGTTACGTAAACTGTCAGGGAATGGACTATGAAAGGTTTACAGAACATGCACCCACTTTTGCCCGTCATCTAGCATTGGAATTGGAAAGGATGTATCGTACGCTGGGAGGTCATCCAGGTCAAGCTCCACATTGAGCAAATAGTCTAATAATATACAACACAAGTGGAAAGTGGGGCACGTTGTGAGATGTTAAGAATTGTATCTTTTATTTTGATTTAAGTGTGTGTGTTTCAAGCCATTTTCTTAAAGTTTACAAATGTAATTTCATCTTTGTGTAATGAATAAAAGTGATTGCCTTTAGTCCGAACTACGCAAGGTCTGATTCATGTGGGGGCATGATACGTAGGCAATCTCTAAGATTCGACCACCACGATAAAAGATATATATAATAAATAAAAGTGAATAACAATAAAAATTTCAAGAAAGCTGGGACGACACAAGCAGCCGAGCAAATGCATAATAGAAAGGGATTATTTGTCTAGGGGCATTGCATCTCAACGTGCGATTATATATGTGTTAAACTTTCAAAACTAACAAGTTTGTTCATTTTCAGAATTCAAGCAGTTAGTTTCTCTAAAGAGTATACTGGCATATTATCACTATCACACAAGATCAAAAGGACCAGTAAGTGCAATTTGTGCACATATGCATCTTGCTATAACTATAAGCATGATAATGTGATAGCGAGAATTTTTTACCTCTATGGAGATATTGAAAAAGCCATTCCACGGCAGTTTATGAAGACATTACATCTCTATCAAGAATGATGATTCAAGGTGCAATATATTTATTCAAGTTATAATATGGCTGATTTGTTCACCAAATATTTACTGATGTCAACCTTCAAGAAGCTAGTATACAAGATCGAGATGCAAAGGCTCAAGGATGTGAATTGATACTCTCATCAAAGGGAGTTAATACGCATTGTACTCTTTTTTCCTTACAAGATTTTGTCCCACTGGGTTTTTCTTGCAATATTTTTAACGGGACAACCAAAAGGCGTATTTCTAAACATGTGTACTCTTTTTCCTTTTCTAGAAATTTTTTCCCACTGATTTTTATTTTAGTTAGGATTTTAACGAGGCATATTATCTGTTGAATAGACATTCAAAGGGGAGTGTTATAAATAGTATTTTATTTATGGTGAATGTCTATATTTTAAAGAGATTTTAGGGATTTTACTTAGTGGCTAAGTCACTATTTCCCTATAAATAGAGGGATCCCATTCCATTGTAATTGATCACAAATCAATAAGAATCTTCTCTCTATACTTTTCTCTGCAATATTCTTTTTTTTTATTGTTTCATAACACTTTGAAATATACTCTTCTAATAATATTTGAATTATTCCAATATTCAAACTTTACCTAAAGTTTTGGACCTGTTTTCATTTAAACTTAGTAAATTATGGAGTAACATTTACCTCAATCTAGTAGAACATCTCAACCAGAGAAAATATGGTTCATGTTGATTTGAATCTTAACTTAAATACCACTTCTTCTGTCCAACTTTTTTTAAACACTAGTTATTATGTACGTGCATTTCACGTAAATATTTAGTCAGAACTTTTATGTGAAAGAACAACTAACTAAATTTAGTAAGAAATTATTTACAAGATGATATGATTATTGTAAAGTAATTAATGTGATAAAAATACAACAACCATTTAAATGCTAAAAATAATGTTATTACATTAATAGAATACTTGAATTCAAAATTATATCGCCTTAACCTACAAAGATGATCGATTTAGTTAAGTTAAATGATATTCTATTTATAGTGTATAAATATTCAGTGTGGTAGTATCATCTCTAATACTTCTTTATAAAGGACGTTTTTGGTGTATGTTTCCTTCTATACCTTTGGCTTCTCCATCTCAAAAGTAAACATATAGTTGTCCATCTTTGAATCACCTCCAAAAAGTATTACTTTTTCACTATTGTACTTTGACATATTTATGAGGGTTGTCTCAGTTTTATAAAATTATGTCAAATTTAAATTATGTCGGATATAATCCGAGTAAAATTATTACTACGTTATCACATTCAAAGCAATAAAATATTAATCATACACGTGTTTTGATAAATTAAGTCCATGATTAGTTAAGAATTTAGAGAAATATATATATTTTTAACTGTTACAAAAAATAATAGCAGATAATCTTTTTCCGTATAAATATATTTTACGTACTTTTTAGGAGAAATATACATATTGTTTTACCAAGTTATGGCGCATGAGCATCTAATGAAAATAAACCAATCAACGAAAAAATTTGTTAAATTTCGATATATAGGAGACTTGGACGGACTTGTTTTAGGAAACCTAATCTAGACTAACCTCAATCGATTTTCTTTGAGAAATTTGTAAAAGAATTAATTACTCATACTGAAGTAAAAATAAATAAATTAAAGAGCACAATCTCACCACTTTATTATCATGTAAAATAAAAACATTCATCTAAACTTTCCCCTATTATTTTAACACTTTAAAATTAGATTTTATATTTTAAAAAATTATCAATTAATTATTTTCTTATTATTTAATATTTTAAAAATTAACTCAATTTGTTTGAAATATGTAGTAACTCCTAATATTTAGGTAAAAGATACTAACTTAATTTAGTTGTAGCTTTATATGTACTAAATACAAATTAAGGCTTTAAAGAATAGTAAGAATTTCAACATTGTTTAGAATGTTATACAAGTTTTCGATAACGCAGTACTAAAATCTTCTTTTAGTAGGTATCTTTCTTTTATTACGTGCATTGTTATAAAAAAAATTGTAATTAGGAACAATATTTTTCTAATTCAAGTAGGATCAACGTTGTAGGGTCGGATATATGTATAGTTTAAATCGAAAAAAAATTCTATCATTAGGTAATTTATCATTAGATCCTTAAATTATAGAAATATTTAAGGGCATAAAAGTCGATCAATGTTTCATGGATATTTTAGTCGTTCAATATTTAGCATAAATTATTCGTGCTTTTATAATAATATAGATATAAATATAGATAGATAGGGAAGGAAACATGTCTTGAGGGTGAGACATGAGTGGGAACTTATAGGTGCCAAATATATGCTAGGAATGTGGCGATATCATTTCAACAAGAAGTTGTCTATGAAAGATTGAGAAAAAAGAGTTTAACTTGTAAGGTTTCAAGGCACTCCTCTGAGTTTGATGGGGTATAATAGTCATGTTATCATCACTCTGTCCCAAAAAGATTACTTAAGTCAGCTTTTAAGTGCCAATCTATCTAAATTTTGATGTAAATTCAGACTAGACTACTCAACCTGTGTTGCCCCAAATAGAACAGAGAACGACAAGAACATAATAAAAGAGAAGAAAGATGAGGTTGGGCAAAATCACTAAAGAAAAAAATCTATTCAATTACTCCATCCGTTTCAATTTAGATGAGGTAGTTTGACTCGGCACAGAGTTTAAGAAAATAGAAGAATACTTTTGAAACTTGTAGTCTTAAAAACTTAAGGGGTAAAAGCTTTGTGAGACCATGATATTTGTGAGGTTATAAAAGTTTCTCATTAAGGGTACAATGGGTAAAATGAAGAGTTTAAAGTTGAATTATTTCCAAATTTAGAAATGTGTCATTTATTTTGGAACAGACTAAAAAGGAAAGTACCTCATCTAATTTGAAACGGAGGGAGTAGCAAAAAAGAAGAGAGCGATTCGAACCCTCGGTGTGCTAGCCTTCCCTACCATCGGCCTATCCGCTTCTAGAGCTTATTCTTTATCAACTACAAATAGTACAAAGGAAAAGACAAGGCCGCTCCCGGATTGGCAGGGGAGAAGAAGAAAGTCTCTTCCCAGCTAAGTCCTATGTTGAGTAGGAAGACTGGTCCTTTGACAGAACCAAGTCTTCCCGCGGCTAAAGAAGATCCAGGGGATCAGTCCGAGAACGAAAGAGCCTTGGATCAACTTGAATTGGCCAAGATTAAAAAACAAAAAGCTTCACAGTTACAAGTCATTTTATCATTACTTTGGGTCTCTCATTTTCGATTTTTATTGGCATTACTATAGTGAGATTTCAAAAAGATGGGCTTCATTTTTTAAGCTTCTTATTACCTGCAGGATTTTCATTCACAGTCGTGGTAGTAACAAAATTTCAAGGGTTTATTGCAAGTCGTTGTAGTAACATAATGAAGCAGAGCATTTGAGATAACAGAATCCCACTTGTAAATGAACAAAAATGTAAGGTAACAAGAGTTTATTGCTTCAAGACCTCTTTTGGATCGTAAGTATTTAATATACAAATTGGCTCACATGGGAACCAACGTCTGCTGGAATTTTACATACATAAGCATGAGAATCATGTGCTTGAAAGCAAGCCATAGCTGGATTTTCTTCGCCTTTCACCTTTACGAAGTTGGATATCAGGTGCCTGTTACGCGCACAATGCAAACCACAGACGTGAAAAGAAAACAAATGAGCCTCAATATGAAGACCAAGGAAAGAACCACGTTGGATAGATATAGAAAGGAGTAAATCTGAATCGTTACAAGCACAGCGACAAGATTCAACATTTCTACCGTGTTACAACAAAATGACCCAATTATACATCAGTTGATCAAGTTCTGAACAGCTTATTAGCTGCACTTACTTTCAGACGTGTTCCTGAATGGTCTGGAACTTCATAACCAAATCTGTCATCTAGTCGTCTATGTGTTGGAAACTTTGGATGGAAGTGTTATATCATCATTAAGTTTATTCTGATTAATTGTGTGGTATCTTTACATTTATCATCTAATTACAAAAATCAATATGAGTCGCATATATCTGTATACGTTTTCTTTTTCTTTGAAAAGAAAAGGAGAACAATACATTCCGTAAGGAGAAAGGGAAAATTATCACTTGAGAAGTATTTCCCTGAAAAGATGTAGCATTCAACAGTTTTTCTGTTTCTGACCAGGGGTGGATGTAGAGTATGCCCGCCAGGTTCATCTGAACCCAGTACTTTCGCCGCGGAGCATAAATTTATGTGCAAAAATTCATTAAAATTGCAACAAATGGTAGGTGTGAACTCATAACTTTAAAAATACAATGGGTTCAATGCTAAAAATCAAAAGTTGAACCCACAGAATCTAAATCCTGGATCCACGTCTGTTTCTGGCTGCAATAGAATTTTATCCAGGTGCAGTAACAGAAATCTGATGTGAACTACTTCTCAAGCAAAACCAACACGAACAAGTTTGAGATTCATATTATTATGCTAATAAAATCCCAATCTCAAAGCACTGAAAATGATCCTTACGCTTTCACATCACAGGCTATACGATATGAAGTACCATAAAATATTTTTATAAGCTTCAGTTGCTATATGGCTCGTCACAGTCAAATGACACCAGTTCATGATGAAACAAAGCATCCATAAATGACATACCTTGGGTATGTACTCTTAGTTTTTGTACTTCATTGTTTCTTTTTCAAACCCAATTGTAGGGAACTGCTTAGCATACTCCTCTACATCATGGCGGAGCTTTGCAATTTCAGACTTGATTGGAGCACTGGATTGTAGCGTTGCTACAAAGTCTTTCAACTTTGTCCCTGATACAATAAGATATTTATGGTGACTGTGGAAGGAGTTAATATTTAAAAACAAAAATAAAACAAAATGTCAAATGAAGCAAACATTTGAGGTACCAAAATCTAACTCTTCCTGTGAAGAACTAAAAGAGTGATAATAAAAGGAAACGGCAAATACTTTGGAAATCATGTATACCTAACAAGTCAGATGGACATCAATAGGGTATTGTTTTATGAGATTCAAGTTATATGCACTAACGATGTTAAGAACTTTTACACTATCAGTAAAAACTAACTACTAACTGGTTATTACTTTATTTTCCAGGTTACCATATCAAACTTAATATGGAGAGTTACCTATTCTTGTGGGTTCAATTTAACTACACCATCGGCGCATAGTATATAAACATGGTATAACCAATATTCATTACTAGCTGGATCATACATACCTTGAGTTTCAGCCTTTACTTTCACTGCTAGCTTCACGGCAGCATCAAAGAATTCAGCAACTTTCACAAAATCTTCCTCAACAAATCCCCGAGAAGTGAGTGCAGGAGTTCCTGATTTACAACAGTTTTATCAAGTTTGTTTACAAGGAAGAATAACTAAATGGAAGAAAATATCATAGAGAGAGGTGTCTTACCCATCCTGATGCCACCGGGGACCATGGCAGATACATCTCCAGGAACAGTGTTCTTGTTGGCTGCAATATGTACAGCTTCCAAGATTTTCTCAACCCTAGAACCATCAATACCCTGTAAAAGGACAACGCTCAATATTTGTGGTGTACTATTTCTCTCGCGATAATACATAACAGATGCCACTACATAACATGGAGCAAGCTCATGCACTAATGCCTCATACGATCTTTCTAAGAGCTCATTGCAATAACTGTACTGCTTATTTTGTTAATTCATCAAAAGCAGTTGTTAAATTTACTAGTCCTCACAGTAAACTCACAGAGGAAGGTTTCTCCCTTGTCCTAAGAGTTCATACTTTACCTTGTTTTTCAGGTTCACCAAAACCAAGTGATTCTCCGTTCCTCCAGAGACAAGTTCATAACCATTCTCCATTAAAGCCTGCAAGGTTGAAAAATATGCAGCAGCAATGACGAAATCAATATTATGGAGATAATGACTCAACCATAATTTATAGATTACTGTAAATAAACTACGGATTTCACTTATATGCTTCTATTAGGAACTGCATATCTCATTCTCTTACCTGGGCAAATTTTGAGCAGTTGCTGAGGACCTGCTCTTGGTATGCTTTGTATTCTGGAGTGATTGCCTGCATTTAGTAGGATTAGAGGCATAATGAGAACTACTACCATCACAATAGTTTTCACATTTGCCTAAGAAATACTAAAGAGAAAATGGAAGGCCTTTCGAGTTACTGAAGTTTTTTCAGAAAGTGTTGAGGCCAACAAGGAGTAAGACGAATTTCGATTGGCTAGAGAGGTTGTTCTTCCAAAACCTCCCAGCACACTTTGAATACAGTAATACATAAATGACATTCATGTATGTCTTAAAACCTTTTCGAGCTTTAGTTTCTAGTCCTCGACTAGCTGCTTTATATAATCCATAAGTTTTACACACTCAGAGAAAAGAAATTAAGATTTAATAAGACATCAAAAGTGCTATCTGCAGGTGTTTATAGTAAAATTCTGGGGCAATAAGTATATTCTGTTTGTTTCACAAAATCATTTCCTGAACCAACATCAAAATCCTTCAGTTCTTAAATCGCAGAGCTTATTTCATCAGCTAGGACACAGGGATATTTTATTCAGGAATATCCCTAAATGTCGAGTAAGAACTTAGCCAGTGGCTATTCAATTAAAAAAGCATTAAAAAATGCTGTTGTAAGGATATCAAACCTGTTTCAAGGCAACTGCCAAGCCAGTAATGGTGTGATTGTGAGGACCGCCTTGAAGTCCAGGAAAGACTGCCTGATTGATTTTGTCTTCATAGTCGTACAAAACCTTCAGAATTAACAAAATGTAATTAGGCTATTAGTTTCAACACTAGCTACTATGCGATATGTATCTCAGATTTAGCCAGCAACCAGAAAAGAGTCCTAAAAAGCTGGTTAAATATTAAGAGATGTGATGCTGAGGTGACAGTTAAGACTTACCTCCTTGCCTTGCTTGTTAACCTCTTTAACACCCTTTCTGAAGAAAATCATAGCACCACGAGGCCCACGAAGGGATTTGTGGGTTGTGGTAGTGACAACATCAGCATAATCAAATGGTGATGGGATGACTCCAGCTGCAACCAATCCACTAATGTGTGCCATATCTGCTAATAAAATAGCTTTCTGTTTGTCGCAGACCTGTAAGATATGCGAAAAGGCACAAGTCAAATGCCTACTCTAAAATTTATGAAGCTGATATAGACAACTAAAGTAAATATTGCACAATGGTGAAGTAAATTTTACCTTCCGGATTCGTTCATAGTCGTAAAGACGTGCATAGGCACTAGCACCAGCAACAATTAATTTTGGCCTAAAGAGTGTGGCACTTTTCTCAAGCTGCATAGAAAAATCAAAAGTCACAAAATGTTCAAAAAGAACAGGTACCCGTTAGTAAGAATCTAACATCCAAGCACGAAGTAAAGTAGATCAGCCTTCAATAGTACTTATCATATGAACATATAAATTTCTTTTACACATGCTAACATAACCAGATGAAAAATCAGTTATAAGAAGTAAAAGAAACTTCAAAATAATCTGAAAAATGTAATAATGGAGGCAATGCCAGCTCCAAAATATTGTCTCATACTAATGAACAGTTATCTGGACATCTTTACACTGAATCAATGATGGACCTTCGGTCATCACATTACATTAGTTTTACTTTTCATCATGTTATAAAATGCTTTGTGCCTCAGCATGACTATTGCTTCGAAAGATAAGGAACTCTTAAAAAAAAGCTGGATTTACAATGTTGAATATGATTACACAAGTGCACCATTTAAAAGGAGAGGGTAAAGTGTAGGAGTCAAATGAAAAGAACTATAATAAGAAAGAAGAGACTACCTGGTCATAGTCAATATAGCCAGTGCTCTCATTGAGTCTGTATGGCATTGTCTCAAAGAATATAGAGACTGCAGATATCTTCTTCGTATCAGTCTGTGATAATCAAACATAACATAAGACAACCCCTTTATAATGTAATCAAATTGAAACCATACAATAATTGCACTAGAAAGAAGAAATCAAATTTTGACAAGAAATAAGCCGACTCCACCTCGAGCTATGTACAGCATGTATGAACATAACAGGTACATGCACTCATATATGCATCAATTGACATGCATCGAACTTCATTTAATTCAATTTTTACCGGTATTAACTTCCAGATTTAAGATCATGCATGACCTTAAAGCAGAAAAGTTCGGTCTTTTTAAGTGGCAAAGCATCACTAATGAATTAACTAACAAAGATCAATGCAATGTATGAACCAACCTGATAAAAATTGCATACACAGATATATAAGATTGTTTAACAACATTTCAGTTTAAACTGTCCCTTACTCGCATATCAGATGAAATTGTTACGGAAGCCAAATGTATATAGTGTGAATAAGTCACAACTACTATACCAAAAAAATTATGATAGTCACCAAATAATAAATAAGACAATAAATCAACAATAAAAGGAACACCAGAATTTACGAGGTTCGGCTAATTTTGCCTACTCCTCGGACACAACCAATATTTTATTCCACTCCAAAAATACAAGTGAAATAATACTAAAGAGAGAAGATACAAATGCCTTAAGAAGATAAGAAGGCAAATGAGAGGTGTATTTAAATCCTAAACATTAAGCCTTCTTTTATAGGGGGAAAATCCCCCCAACTCTTCTTTTCCCACCGATGTGGGACAAAAATATTTGCCAAACTTAACAAATCTCCACCTTGGCAAAATTCCACATCTTCAATTTTCTCTCAATAACAAATTTTGATTGTGTCTTCATCTTCAATCTTCAGTTTTCAACAATGTTGATCAAATCCAAACAATGTTGAAACTTGACCGCAGTCACCACCTTTGTCAGCATATCAGCAGGATTCTCCGTAGTATGAATTTTCTTCACCGTGACTCCACCTTCTTCTATGATTTCTCGTACGAAATGATACCGAACATCAATGTGCTTCGTCCTTGCATGATAAACTTGGTTCTTCGCTAATTGAATAGCACTTTGACTATCACAAAAAATTGTGATACTTTTTTGTTCAACACCAAGCTCCTTTAGCAATCCTTGAAGCCAAATTGCCTCTTTCACAACCTCTGTAATAGCCATGTACTCTGCCTCTGTTGTAGACAAAGCAACTGTTGACTGAAAAGTAGACTTCCAACTAACTGGTGCCTTTGCAAAAGTAAACACATAACCAGTAGTTGATCTTCGTTTGTCTAGATCACCCGCAAAATCTGAGTCACAATATCCAACTACAGACTGATTGTCTTCCTGCTCAAAAACTAACCCAACATCTACAGTATTGTGAATATACCGTAGAATCCACTTCACAGCTTGCCAATGCTCCTTTCCTGGATTATGCATATATCTGCTAATAACTCCAACAACTTGTGAAATGTCAGGTCTCGTACAGACCATTGCATACATCAAGCTACCAACAACATTTGCATATGGTACCCTTGACATATACTCTTGTTCAGCTTCATCATTTGGCGACATAGTAGTACTTAGCTTAAAATGGGGAGCAAGTGGAGTACTAACTGGCTTAGTCTTTTCATCTATGCCAAAACGTTGCAGTACTCTTTTCAAATATTCTTTCTGAGATAAATAGAGTTTCTTTGAAAGTCTATCTCTTATTATTTCCATGCCAAGAATTTTCTTTGCCTCACCCAGATCCTTCATCTCGAACTCCTTCTTCAGTTAAATCTTCAACTTATCAATTTCTTCCAAATTCTTGGAAGCTATCATATCATCAACATATAAGAGAAGATATACAAAGGAACCATCTTTAAGATTGCGCAAATACACACAATGATCGTATTTGCTCTTCTTGTACCCTTGCCGCAACATAAACTCGTCAAATTGCTTGTACCATTGTCTAGAAGATTGTTTCAATCCGTACAACGATTTTTCAAGTTTGCACACCATATTTTCTTTTCCAGCAACTTTGAATCCTTCTGGCTGAGTCATGTAGATTTCCTCCTCCAAGTTTCCATGTAAAAACGCAGTTTTTACATCCATCTGAACTAGTTCCAAATTCAATTGTGCTACCAAAGCCAACATAATTCTAATGGAGGAATGTTTTACAACTGGAGAAAACACTTCATTGTAATCAATTCCCTCCTTTTGAGCATATCCTTTGGCCACCAATCTTGCTTTATAGCGAACATCTACTTGGTTAGGAAATCCTTCCTTCTTTGCAAATACCCATTTGCACCCAATTGCTTTCTTTCCCTTCGGGAGATTGGCCAATCTCCATGTATGATTCTGATGAAGGGACTGTATTTCATCATTCATGGCAATCCTCCACTTATCTTCTTCTGAACTTTGGACTGCGTCTTTATAAGTGGTAGGAACATCATCAGCTATAATTGAGGTTGCACAAGCAACCGTCTCTATGAGACAAACAGGTTTCGTTATTGTTCTTTTTGGCCAGCTGGTTGCTATTGATTCAAGTTGTTGTTGAGGTTCCTGAGTTGGAATCTCCTCTACTGGCTCTCCTTCCAGAGGGTAATCTTCATTTGTTTCCTCATCTGCTTCTTGTGTAGGAAAAATAAATTTTCCCTCAAACTCCACCTGCTTAGAAGCACCTTCATTTTGTTTGGTATCTTCTGTTACCTTATTTACCATAGCAGATTCATCAAAGGTAACATCCCTGCTGAATATTACTTTCTTTGTCATAGGACACCATAAACGATATCCTTTGACTCTAGAAGTAATTCCCATAAAAATAGCTTTTTTTGCCCTTGGATCCAATTTTGACTCTGTCACATGATAATATGCAGTTGAGCCAAACACGTGCAAAGAGTCATAATCTACAGCAGGCTTTCCATACCATTTTTCAAATGGTGTCTTGCCATCAACAGCAACAGATGGTAAACGATTAATGAGGTGGCATGCATATGTAACTGCCTCAGCCCAAAATTCTTTGCCCAAGCCAGCATTGGACAACATACACCGTACCTTCTCCAGCAAGGTCCGGTTCATACGTTCTGCCACTCCATTCTATTGTGGTGTATGTCTGACAGTGAAGTGTCGGACGATGCCATAATTTCACAGACCTTATTGAAATAATCATTTTTGTATTCACCTCCATTGTCTGTGCAAATACACTTGATCTTCTTGCCTGTTTGATTCTCCACCATCGTCTTCCATTTGAGAAAAATTCCCAACACTTCATCTTTGCTCTTCATTGTATACACCCACACTCTTCGGGAAAAATCATCAACAAAGGTTACAAAATAGTGTTTCCCACCCAATGAAGGTGTTTTGGAAGGACCCCAAACATCAGAGTGTACATAATCCAAAATGCCTTTAGTATTATGGATCGCTGTACCAAATTTAACCCTTGTCTGTTTCCCTTTGACACAATGCTCACAAAACTCCAAGTTGCAAATCTTTACTCCTTTTAACAATCCTTGATCTGATAGAGTTTTCAAGGATTTTCCTCCAGCATGTCCCAAGTGCATGTGCCATAGCTTGGTTGCTTCTGCCTCTTTGTCGTCACTGGATGTCACTATCGCTGTCCTAATAACTGTACTGCCACGATAGCGGTACATATTATTGTTCTTCCGATTAGCCTTCATTACTACTAGTGCACCGGAGCATACTCTTATCACTCCATTTTCTGCAGTGATTTTGAACCCTTTTGATTCTAGGGCTCCCATAGAGATGAGATTCTTCTTCAAGTCCGGTACATATCGAACATCTGTTAATGTTCTGATCATTCCATCATGGTTCCTTAATCGTATTGAACCAATTCCATATGAGGTAAGAGGGCTGTTGTCCGCTGTGTGGATGACTCCATATTTTCCTTCTTGAAAATTCATGAACCAGTCCCTGTTGGGACACATATGATAGCTACAAGCCGAGTCCATCAACCATATGTCTGATAATGTTGATGACTCTGTTGTAACTAATGAGAAGTCTGAATCATCACAATCAGCTACATTTGGAATGACCTTTCCATTGTTATGTTTGGCCTTATTCTTCAACTTCAGACAGTCTTTCTTCCAGTGCCCCTTTTCTCGACAAAAGGCACATTCATCTTTGCTGGGTCTGGATCTTGACTTGGATCTTCCCTTCTTTGTCCTCGTTTGATTTTGAGGACGACCCCTCACAAATAGTGCTTTTCCTTCTCCGCCCTTCTGTTTTTCTCGCTTTCTTTGTTCATAGCTGTACAAAGCCGAACAAACTTCTCTGAGAGAAACTTCGTCATTTCCATGAAGTAGAGTAGTTTCAAGGTGCTCGTACTCATCAGGAAGTGATGCCAACAACATCAAGGCCAAGTCACCATCATCATAAGTTATATCCATATTTTGCAAATCTGTGACCAACTTATTGAAACTGGTGATATGTTCATTCATCGTGGTACCAGGAACATAGGTGAAGTGAAACAGTCTCTTCCTCATGTACAATTTATTTTGACTGTTTTTCTTCAAAAATTTATCCTCCAGTGCTTTCCATTATTTACTTGCAGAAGTTTCCTTTGTGTATGGATATTTCTACTCTCTAGCAAGGTAGGATCGAATGGTACCGCAAGCAACACGGTTGAGAATCTTCCAATCTTCTTCTCTAATAACATCTGGTTTCTTTTCTTCAATGGCCAGATCTAGCCCTTGTTGAAAAAGGACATCTAGAACCTCGCCTTGCCACATCCCAAAATGTCCGGACCCGTCAAATATTTCTACCGCAAATTTCGCATTTGACACAATTCTTGTCATAAGGGAAGATGCCAATGATGACGTATTGTTGACACTTGATGTAGATTCTTCTTGTTTATTGTCTCCCATCTTTGACACAAATATTATTTAATAGCTGACGACACAATTCAAGATTATTTCCTTTCTGGTGTGGAAGGTCAGACTAAGCTGCAACCACAGAGCATACTCAGACAGAACCTTGACTCAGTTACCAAGATAAATCTTTTCTGATGTGGAAGATCAGACTATGCTGCAACCACAGAGCATACTTAGACAGTACCTTGGCTCTGATACCAATTGTTGCGGAAGCCAAATGTATATAGTGTGAATAAGTCACAACTACTATACCAAAAAAATTATGACAGCCACCAAATAATAAATAAGACAATAAATCAACAATAAAAGGAACACCAAAATTTACGAGGTTCGGCTAATTTTGCCTACTCCTCGGACACAACCAATATTTTATTCCACTCCAAAAATACAAGTGAAATAATACTAAAGAGAGAAGATACAAATGCCTTAAGAAGATAAGAAGGCAAATGAGAGGTGTATTTAGATCCTAAACATTAAGCTTTCTTTTATAGGGGGAAAATCCCCCAACTCTTCTTTTCCCACCGATGTGGGACAAAAATATTTGCCAAACTTATCTGGTGTTGGCCTAAATCCTAGAGAAATTCTTCATCCACGAGAATGATAAAGCAGAAGATATAAGTAATATAACAAATGCACCTCATAGAAGCCCAGGTAACAGCAAATTCCCATTACCAAGGACCCAGGAAGGAGTACAGTATTTACACCACAAACCACTAGCAGAAACTTCTTAAGTGCTTACACTTTTTTTAAGCAAAGTTACTGGTTCTCAATAACCAGAATACCAGTATATAGAAGCACCTGATATCCATGAGAAAGATGTCCACCATGAGGAAGATCAAGAGCCATGATCCGTTCATGAGGTTTTAATAATGCAGTGTAAACATGAAAATTAGCAGGTGATCCTGATAGAGGCTGCACATTCACTGCAATAATAAAGGTTAATTAAGGAAGAGTACTTTTATTACTAGCACTATTTAGGTGATGAAATACGCCCCAAAATGAAAGAAATCTATTACCTCCCCACTTTACAGGATCCAACCTGAATGCTTCCAAAGCACGTTTCTGGCATAAAGTTTCTGCCATGTCTATATACCTGGACAGCCACTCATTCTCTCATAATAGGAAAAGAATATCTGAAGCTGATATATAACATGGAAATACAGGTTAATTAGAAAAGAATTAGGAGAATGAAATTTAGCAAACATTCTGCGTACTCATTTCCTCCATAGTATCTGGCACCAGGATATCCTTCACTATACTTGTTAGTCATAACTGATCCAACTGCTTGCATCACCGAAAGGGAAGTGAAATTTTCTGAAGGAATGAGTTCGAGCCCCTAAAGAAAGCATTTTGAACTCTGGTAAGGAATTTAACTTCCATATCGAACTGATTCTATGCATCTTAAACAAAAGAAAGACAATTACCACAAATGGAAACTATATGTGATAAGAAGAGTAAAAGGAATGAGACATAATTATTCTTAACCTTTTCTTTTTCTGACAAAGAATTCTTAACAGGAGATTGATAAGTTAATTAATTTCAGCACTGGAACTCCCCACAAAGTAATCTGAAAGGCATTTGCGCCTACACCAGGGTTCAAATCTCAGTTGAAATAGAAACACTAGGTGATTTTTTTTCCATCTGCCTAAGCCTTGGTGGACAAAGTTACTCAATAGTTGAGATGCGTGAAATCCAACCCAAATACCATTGTTATAATAAAAAGTTATCTGAAAGGCATTTCATATAGACTTGTTTATCTTCAATTTGATGAAACCGAAACATCATTTTTGGCACGGCTTCACAAACATTATGTGCTTATTAAGTTTTCTAATTTGCTACAATCTGACATAAGTTTTTTTTTCGAGGACTTCTTTTCATTCTTTCTTTCTAGGGGAGGTTGGGGGTGCAGTGCTCCAATATAAGACGAAGCTCTTTGACCGATCACGTGAAGTTATCAAATTATACCGATACAGGTAATTCAACAAAATTTCAGGGAGCAGGAGATGGACAAAAAAAGAAAAAGAACAAGAAGAAGATAGAACCTTCCATTGGCGAGCTTTCTCAAGCTCAATTATGTCAGCAATCTCAGGATCAACAACCTCCAGCGGGGCATTCAGTTGCTTTGGCCACTGAAAATATTCAGGCTTTCAAGTCAGAAACTAAAAGGGACGAGTATAAGTTCAAATAACACACTAATTCAAATTCATCACGAGCTTACGGTGACTCCAGATTTTTCCTTGTCGTAGACAGCTTCATTTGGCAAAGATGACTGCAACAACAACAACGACACGAATTAATTCAACAAGGCAACAACAAACTGACCAAAGTTAAGAGAAATTAACTTAAGGAAAAAACTGATACTACTACTAAACAAAAACAAACCATGTAATAGAGAGAGCCACCATTGTAGAGACGCTTAATGGGTTTGTCAACTGTAGATGAAAGCCTCCGAAGAGCTACTGCCATTGCCATTGCAGCTGTCCTCCTTCTGCGCGCGCGCACACACGCACACTCAAAAAGTTGTGAATGTTTTTGTTTGGGTGGTGAGAGAATTTTGGATAAATATTCTGGTCGTTGTGGCGCCAGCTTACTCATATTTCATATCCCTTTCTTTTTACTCATGTTAAAGTTAAGTAACGGCTAAGGAGTGTTTAAAATCTTAAGCATATGTTTATTTGGAATACTTTGGCGCTCATTACTTAATATATGGTAATAAATTCAAACTTAGCATAATTTGTGTTTGCAAAAATAAGAGATCCAAATTTTGTGCACTAAAATGTATGAATTGAAGTGGAAAAATATTGATACTTTAGCCATCCTATTCGATAATACCAGCCATAGAAGCCATATCCAACTAACAAGTTTCTTAGCCACAAGGGGCCTCTCCACGATTTAAGCTAATCTTTAACCTATTATGGAATTTGGGGAAACCATCACTTTGGGAAAATTTTGATCATTCTCTTTCAATTCACGGACCAGTGAACTTGGGTCATTATACTTCCGCCCCGATGACCAGGCGACCAGCCCTGGGTCCGACGGCACTACAACAGAAGTTTTAAATGGGGCTGAAGCGACAATTTGGAGGCTCTTTTGCAGAATCATTTCTCATATCGTCCATGCGGACGTAAACTTACAATTGGCGGGGAAGTGCACGGTTAGCTACTAATAACACATGTATTTACTTTTAAGTTACTGTTTAAAATGTCTTTAGTCTTTAGCCACCGCTTTAATAAACTTTAACTGCTCGGACGAAAATACCCTTCTGCTCATGTCCTTAACTTTTGAACTTAACTTGAGGACTACATGTCCTTAACTTTTGAACTTGTAACTCTAAGTTAAGGATTTCAAGACTACGTGTCCTTAACTTTTGAACTTGTAACTGTAAGTTCATAACCAAATGTCCTTAACTTTTGAGCTTGTTAGTCTAAGTTCAGGACTTATTGTCCTTAACTTTTAGGCTTCTTAGCCTAAGTTCATGACCTATTGTCCTTAACTTTTGAGCTTATCAGTCTAAGTTCAGGACTTCAAGGACCTATTATCCTTAACTTTTGAACTTGTAACTTTAGTCCAAGTCTTATTGTCCTTAATTTTTGGGCTTCTTAGCCTAAGTTCAGGACCTATTTACCTTAATTTTGAGCTTATTAATCTAAGTTCAGGACTTCAGGATCTATTGTCATTAACTTTTGGGCTTCTTAGCCTAAGTTCAGGACCTATTGACCTTAACTTTTGAGCTTGTTAGTCTAAGTTCAGGACTTCAGGACCTATTGTCCTTAACTTTTGAACTTGTAACTATAAGTTCAAGACCGATTATCCTTAACTTTTCAGCTTATTTTTGTTGGTTTGGTGTATGATAATTCAGCCTGTTTGGAAGAAGAGAGAATTGATGTGTTGCATATCAAAGCAGCCCTTAAAACTCATTACAACCATTTTTCCACTTGGGTTGATAATAAGAAAAGTGATTGCTGTAAATGGGAATGTGTAAAGTGTAGTAATAGTACTACCATGCAAGTAATTGAACTCTCTGTCAATGGTTTGACAGACCCAGAACTGAATAGACGATATTTCAATGCGTCTATGTTTCTGCCAATTAAAAATCTTTATTGGCAAATCCGCTGCTTGCTTGTATCTGATTTTACTGCAATAATAACTCAAATTCTAGTCATTCAATAAGGTTTGCACTAACTTTTGCTTTTTTCCTTTTGTTTCTCTTTTTCTCTCAAATCGTACAGATTCACAGTGGGATTAATGATGCTATTTAGAGGTGTAAAGGCAAACGAGCATTGCAATTGGTGTCGTTATTTAAGCTGTTTGCGTACATCAGGATGGAGCTGTGATAACTAAGAGATTTTTCCTAACATGAAAGAGATAGAAGAAAGAATAACACAGTCTTTTCATATTAATTTTAATAGACTAATGACTACTATTACTAAGCATTAAAAATACTGGATAAAAAGTAAAGACCACTTTAAAAAGTGGTTACCCCACACAATTTTTACTACAATTGCCTTAGCTGTCTAGCTCAAATATATTAGAATCTTTACGCAAACAACCAGTCAGAAATTACTATTTATATTTTCTAGCTGTTATACTGTACATACATTATACACTTATTGCATTGAGTTATACATATTTTTTTTATATATGAATTATAAATATATTATATATGAGCCGACTATTTTTAGTCTAACAGCTTGTTTGGATGGTCTATTGTATTGTATCGTATTATTACTTTAAATACGATATATGTTTTGATTGTTACTTAAATTTTATTGTATCGTATTGTTAAATCCGTCGTTATGTAATGACGAAATGTGTCACTTTACGTAACGACCGATTTGGTATGGTTGCATCGTTATCTTGTCTTTTTCTCTCATCTCACCCTTCATTATTATTAAATAATTTTATTTTATCATTTACCCTACTTTTTTATATAATAAATTTAGCCCGTATCATAATTTTTCTTTATAATATTGCATGTTTATTCTTTATATTGTCGGTACGTGATATCATGAAACAACAGCAAACGATACGATCTTTCCAAACATTATATTTATCAAACGATACAATACAGTACAATATAATATAATACAGTACAATATAATACAATACAATACGATACAATATATTATGAAATGATGGGTAACAACCCTCCCGACAAGCTGTAAGTGGTTGGATAAATATATACACCGATTGGCTTCTTTCACTCAAGTATAAGTGGACCCTTTTTTTCGTCAAGCAGAAAGACTACCAAAATATTCGGGCCGAGTGCACAAATAACAACTTGGACGAATGCTAAATATAATCGAAATTTACAAATTATTTAAAATTAAACATTTCGAAATCAAACATGAGAGTTGAGACCTCAGGCCTGAAGTTTCAACTTCACCCTTTCGAGTTTGAAGTCAGTGTATGGGTCAAAATCAGATCAGAGAAATTTGAGATGCGGAGATAATTGGCCGAGGTTGGGCACAGATCAATAAGTTCAAGGTCGGGCAGTGATCAATAAGGCCGAGGTCGGGCAGAGATCAATAAGGCCGATGTCGGACAGTAATGATAGATGTAACAGCTAGTTTGCTTTGGAATCCTCAAAGGGAATATTCTACTGGATATTCCCTATAATTGTACTTTTTAGGGTTTTCTAGGGATACCCCTTATTAATAAGAATAGAGGACTTCCCAAAAGGGGACTCTCTCTCTCTAGAAAAGAGAAAAAAGACATCTCTCTAAAGATTAGACGATCTGTGATCCCATACCTCCATCAGACTCAAAAAGGGTCCTAAAATTCTTGTATTTGTCTATCATTCATCTTTATCAAATGAAGCAGTATCCGCCTCACTCAAGCTTGGGTGACTCTTTTCCTTTATTTATATTTTATTGTCATTTAATGTTACTTAATGCATCTTTCTTCATGTTATTAATTCTGGCCATAATCACTGCCAGCATTTATACTCAGCTATGTTTTTCTATTCATATCATTCATCTCAGATATAGAATTAATTATTCTTAACTAGGATTTACTCTCTATCTTCTTATTTAATTAGTTTAACAAAAAAGGTCTCATATTTTATTGTTCAAATAATTTGGCGCCGTCTGTGGGAATTTTCTAGTTAAAAGTTTAGTTTCCTCTAGAACTAAATTCAATTCTAGTTCCACTTTCTACTTGTTGCAGCGTCATCCCTTCGTTACAAATGCAAACTTGAGAAATTCATAGACAAGCTCAAGGATTCTGGCTTCCAACCGACGCGCACTGTCTACCTATACTTTACCAATATAAGTCATGTAGGCCCACAACCTTAGCGCTTGTGGAACTTCCTTATTTGCTCTTTGATTTCCAAATATTTTTGAGTTTCATACCCATTTTTTTTTTGCTTATGTTTCTATATAAACGGAATAACGACAAATTATTTGGAAGTGAGGTAGGATTGATTGATGCAATTAGTCCTTATACTTCTTGAAAGAAGATACGCGGTGGTCTATTTTGCTCCGTTGTTAGTGACTCCTATCATTAGTGCTGAAATATGTGAGATCACAAAATAAATTTGTATCATTTTATGATGTTGGTTAATTTTGCAAATAAAACATATTCTCATAATTCGGGATTACATGCATATGGAACTTCTTTGTCTTTTGTCATTTTATGAGGATGTCATAGTTTGAGCTTACAAATTTATTTTAATATTGCATCTGTATAGTGGGATTACACTGGATATCTGTAGTTGCAAGAATCCGTAATGCCTTGGCTTATGCCATCCATACATTTTTTCAGAAGAATGACTTTCTTTATATCCACACACCAATCATCACCACCAATGATTGCGAGGGTGCTGGCAAGATGTTCCAGGTCACTACATTGATAAGAGAAGCTGAATAATTGGGGAAGAAGCATAAAGGTAAATCAAAAGCGAAGGACCAAAGTTTTCTTGTTATTATCTATTAAATTGAGCCTCTACGTTCCCGATGAGGAAATCGACGGAGATGATGGTTCCGGAAAGTTTGTCGATTCAGACATCTTCGTGAAGATGAATGTCGGGATTGTACTTGATGAGGGCTTGCCTTCTCCCTCTAAGATTTAGGGTATTTTCCGCATATATTCCTCTTTATTCGGTAGAACAACCCTTTCTTGCCAAATTGGTAGCGGCCACTAAAAGCATAACCGGAGAAGGGAACGTGGTCACTCCTCTCCACTCGTCGACCGATCAAATCGAGGTAACAAACGCTTTCATTTTGTTTTAACTAACTATTTCTCTAAGAGAAGCAGGAGCAATCACCCAGGAAACATGTCATACTCTCCAATGCAAGTGAAATTAAGCAAACTGGGACTCACGCAAGAAATGCAGAAGCTAAGCAAAACTGGGACTCCCCCAGGGAACACCCAATATTCTCTAGTAAAAACAAAATCGAGTACGCCAGGATTCACCCTGACGTATGCACAAATAGTACGGCGACCTGCGATCCTCCAAAATCTGACAGTGAAACAACGGGTTAACATTTCGGCCGTAGCTCGAGATAACACCCCTATGGCGAAAGGCCATCGCCAAAAAGAAGAATTCGACCTCGCTCGAATTACAACGGGTTAATATTTCGGCCTTAGCTCGAAATAACACCCATACGGCCAACGACCATCGCTAAAAAGAAGAATTCGGCCTCGCTCAAATTACAACGGGTTAACATTTCGGCATTAGCTCGAAATAACACCCCTACAGCCAAAGGCCATCGCCAAAAAGAAGAATTCGACCTCGCTCGAATTACAACAGGTTAACATTTCGGCCTTAGCTCGAAATAACACCCCTATGGCCAAAGGCCATCGCCAAAAAGAAGAATTCGACCTCGCTCGAATTACGACGGGTTAACATTTCGGCCTTAGCCCGAAATAACAGCCCTCCGGCCAAAGACCATTTCCAAAAAGAAGAATTTGACCTTGCTCGAATTACAACGGGTTAACATTTCGGCCTTAGCTCGAAATAACACCCCTACAGCCAAGGGCCATCACCAAAAAGAAGAATTCGACCTCGCTCGAATTACAACAGGTCAATATTTCAGCCTTAGCTCGAAATAACACCCATATGGCCAAAGACCATCGCCAAAAAGAAGAATGCAACCTCGCTCGAATTAACACTCGGCCTCGCCCAAATTAACATTTGGCCTCCTCGCCCGAATTGGCATTTGGCATCCTCGCCCGAATTAACATTCGACTTCACTCGAATTTAACTCTCATTCGACCTAGCTCGAACTTGATTCACAGCTAGACCTTGTTCGAGTTGCATAGCGCAACATCTGACTTCGCTCGAACCAATCAAAGACACTCGATCACGCTTAGATTAACGCCTACCAATGATTCCTTTGAAACCATCAATCGAGGAAAACGTTCAAGAAAAAGAAAAATAGAATTAGGAATGATCAGCAAAAAGTAGCATTCCAAATCAAAAGTATCAGAAAAGGCATCTTACAAGGGCCGAATCGCCCGTCTAGATCTGAGGACGCGAATGACCTTCTCCGATGCCGCCGTCCTTGCCAAAGTCGCCATCCCGACCTCGTCGGCCTTCTCCAACTCTACCGTCTTCTCGATTAACTCATCACTCGAGTCATTGGCCCCGATCTCACCCTGCTCAAGTTCAGCCTGAGGGGATACCACTTTTTGACCCGAAGAGCGGCACCCTCAACCGCGACCCACACTAGTCAACCTCCCCATCCGAGTTTCTCGAACTACGATTAATGAAGTCCGCTCACCGAGCTCGACCAAAAGACGACCTCGATAAGCGGAGGGACTAAATGTATGGGCCAAAATCATATTAGAGAAATTCGACATGCGGAGACAATTGGCCGAGGTCAGGCAGAGATCAATATGGCCGAGGTCGGGCAGTGACCAATAAGGCCGAGGTCGGGCAGAGATCAATAAGGCCGAGGTCGGGCAGTGATGATAGATGTAACAACTAGTTTGC